>NW_025750706.1:10000-18062 GCF_021184085.1 Oncorhynchus gorbuscha | reverse complement strand
GGGTGGCCAGTCCTCTTCTGGCTGTGCCGGGTGGAGATTAGAAACCTAGAGAGGAACCAGGCAATGAGGGGTGGCCAGTCCTTTTCTGGCTGTGCCGGGTGGAGATTATAAACCTAGAGAGGAACCAGGCAATGAGGGGTGGCCAGTCCTCTTCTGACTGTGCCGGGTTGAGATTAGAAACCTAGAGAGGAACCAGGCAATGAGGGGTGGCCAGTCCTCTTCTGGCTGTGCCGGGTGGAGATTAGAAACCTAGAGAGGAACCAGGCAATGAGGGGTGGCCAGTCCTCTTCTGGCTGTGCCGGGTTGAGATTATTCACTACATAGGAGGAAATACACCTGACCTCAATGTCACTCAACTTAAGAGACGATACTAAACAATCTCCATCTTTACAGCAGAGTAAATACAGCTGACTGCACAGATATAAATATAGGATTATGAACCATCATTTAACCTGCATCATAAAATGGCACCCTATTCCCTACACAGTGCACTACTTTTGACCAAAACCCCATTAGAGAATAGGGTGCATTTGGGACATCCTCAGATAATATTGGACAAACTAATGTCCTATTAACTAATTACCTGTCCTATTAACTAATTAGCTAATTACCCATCATAAAATGGCACCCTATTCCCTACACAGTGCACTACTTTTGACCAAAAACCCCATTAGAGAATAGGGTGCATTTGGGACATCCTCAGATAATATTGGACAAATTTTCCTAAATGCATTAACATGGAAGGTGTCTGGAGTCTGCTCTCAGTGCTTTAAAATATAAGGTCAATTTCATACTCACACTCGAGGAAAAACGTTAAATTCATATCCACACTACAGAAAAAAAGATATTAAATTCATATCCACACTCTACGAAAATATAATGTTACATTTATACAGAAAAAATATAATGTTAAAGGCATATCCACAATCTAGAACAAATATATCAAAACAAGGTTTTGATTAGAAAGGGAAATGCCTAGTACATTATCATGCAGCTCGAAAACCATGAAAATGAATAATTATTTCCTTATTTGTTATCATGAGGTAATCACTGATTAGCAGAGTACCAAAAACAACATCCAGAAATAATTACCATAATTATGCAATGAAATCCATATGTTGGCTCTAAGTGGCTCTGGATAAGAGCTTCTGCTAAACAATTAACATGTACATGTATTATTTATTATATTATATTATTATATATTACATATTAAACGTAACGTCATTTATTGACACTCCATTATAGTTGGACAAGTTGGAAACACTAATAGATCTATTAAGTCTGCAAATATGACTGTTCTGTTCCACGAGACCCCAGCAGGGCTGTAATCCCAACAGGCATCTTGTTTCATTTGTAGTTCACTGTTCTGTTCCACGAGACCCCAGCAGGGCAATAAGATCTGGTATAAAACTACAACAAGGTGCCATCTGGGATGTACACTTAATGTTATTTAATCACTGGATCTAGTTCAGAGATTCCACAAATTGGGGTCGCGGGATAATTAAAATAATTTTGGGAGGATTTTTTTTATTATCCCGCGATAACTTATACTATATACTATACATATATATATAGTGTTTGTATCTCAAAATCATTTAAATGAAAATGCTTAAAATCTAAAAGATCAAATTCAACCAGAGATCCCTTTGTAGATTGATAAAATTCAACCAGAGATCCCTTAGTAGATTGTGGGAAAAGGCAGCACTTGATCATTGCGCTAGAAACAGAATAATTTCAACAGTCAAGAGCAAATGTTGGTCACACCAGATACCGACTGGTTTTCTGACCACATATACCTTTATCTGTGACCAACAGAGTATTCTGGTCATGTGAAATCCACAGACTAAAGCCTAATTCATTTATTTTAATTGACTGATTTCTGTAACACAGTAAATTATTTTAAATTGTTGCATGATGTGTTCATATATTTTGTTATGTACGTATATATATATAGAGAGAGAGAGACAGAGAGAGAGAGATAGATATATAGGTAGATGTAATTTGCGTCAGCTGACAGAATAAAACAATCAGAGAACTAACTCATGTTTGCTTTGCCAGCGTTGCTTTCGCAACATGTATTATTTATTATTATTTATTACTATTTATTATTATTTATTACTATTTATTATTATTTATTACTATTTATTATTATGTATTAATATGTATCACTATTTATTAATATGTATTATTATTTATTAATATGTATTACTATTTATTAATATGTATTAATATGTATTATTATTTATTACTATTTATTATTATTTATTACTATTTATTACTATGTATTATTATGTATTATTATTTATTACTATTTATTATTATTTATTACTATGTATTACTATTTATCACAATTTATTATTATTATTTATTATTTATAATAATAATAATAATAATAATAATATATATTATTATATTATTTATTATTATGTATTACTATTTATTACTATGTATGACTATTTATTACTATTTATTACTATTTATTACTATGTATTACTATTTATTACTATGTATTACTATTTATTACTATGTATTACTAGTTATTACTATGTATTACTATTTATTATTATGTATTACTATTTATTACTATTTATTATTATTTATTACTATTTATTACTATTTATTAATATGTATTACTATTTATTATTATGTATTACTATTTATAATTATTCATTACTATTTATTACTATGTATTATTATTTATTATTATTCATTAATATTTATTACTATTCTCATTTTCTATTTATTATTATTTATTACTATTTATTATTATGTATTAATATGTATCACTATTTATTAATATGTATTATTATTTTTAATATGTATTACTATTTATTAATATGTATTAATATGTATTATTATTTATTACTATTTATTATTATTTATTACTATTTATTACTATGTATTATTATATTTTATTTATTACTATTTATTATTATTTATTACTATGTATTACTATTTATTACTACTGTATTTCTTTATTTATTACTATTTATTACTATTTATTACTATTTATTATTATTTATTACTATTTATTACTATTTATTACTATTTATTATTATTTATTACTATTTATTACTATTTATTACTATGTATTATTATGTATTATTATGTATTATTATTTATTACTATTTATTATTATTTATTACTATGTATTACTATTTATCACAATTTATTATTATTATTTATTATTTATAATAATAATAATAATAATAATATATATTATTATATTATTTTATTATTATACATTATTTATTACTATAGACTATTTATTACTATTTATTACTATTTATTACTATGTATTACTATTTATTACTATGTATTACTATTTATTACTATGTATTACTAGTTATTACTATGTATTACTATTTATTATTATGTATTACTATTTATTACTTATTTATTATTATTTATTACTATTTATTACTATTTATTACTATTTATTAATATGTATTACTATTTATTATTATGTATTACTATTTATAATTATTCATTACTATTTATTACTATGTATTATTATTTATTATTATTCATTACTATTTATTACTATTTATTACTATTTATTATTATTTATTACTATTTATTATTATGTATTAATATGTATCACTATTTATTAATATGTATTATTATTTATTAATATGTATTACTATTTATTAATATGTATTAATATGTATTATTATTTATTACTATTTATTATTATTTATTACTTATTACTATGTATTATTATGTATTATTATTTATTACTATTTATTATTATTATTTTACTATGTATTACTATGTATTATGTATTACTATTTATTATTATGCATTACTATGTATTACTATTTATTATTATGTATTACTATGTATTACTATTTATTATTATGTATTACTATGTATTACTATTTATTATTATGTATTACTATGTATTACTATTTATTACTATTTATTACTATGTATTACTATTTATTATTATGTATTACTATGTATTACTATTTATTATTATGTATTACTATGTATTACTATTTATTATTATGTATTACTATGTATTACTATTTATTATTATGTATTACTATGTATTACTATGTATTACTATATATTACTATGTATTACTATTTATTATTATGTATTACTATTTATTACTCTTCATGAACATAAAACCCTTTTCTAACGGCTGTTTTCTTTTCCTTTAGTTTCTTTTGTTCTTCTTTGTTGTTCTGCTCCCCTCTGTGTGTGTGTGTGTTCTCCATAGTACACGAGTTGGGAAAACAGAGCGAGACCTGGGGGTATTCTCTCCTTTAAAGGAATCAACTTTGTACACAGCGTTCAGCTCCTCTTTCTCCTCATCACAGACTGCAAGGCACGCACACACACACACACCACAAACACACCACACACACACACCACACACACACACACACATACACACACACACGCACACACACACGCATAAACACACACACACACACACATGCACATACACGCACATACACACGCACGCATACACACGCACGCACGCACACACACACACACACACACACACACACACACACACACACACACACACACACACACACACACACACACACACACACGGATGTACGTATAGGTAAGCACACAAAACACACACACACACACACACACACACACACACACACACACACACACACACACACACACACACACACACACACACACACACACACACACGGATGTACGTATAGGTAAGCACACAAAAACACACACACACGCACACACACACACACACACACAGACAGATACACAAACGAATGCATGGAAGAATGCAGCCATTTGCCTATGCAACCACACCACCCTGACATAAAATCAATACATTTGTATTTTCACATGCCACATACCATGAAATAGTTGTTTACGAGCCAATGATCCAAAGTTTAAAAAAATCATTATTTAAATACACACAAGAGGAATATCATACACAAGAATGGAGCTATATACAGGGAAGTACCAGATCACTGTGGAGCTATATACAGGAAGTACCAGATCACTGTGGAGCTATATACAGAAGTACCAGATCACTGTGGAGCTATATACAGGAAGTACCAGATCACTGTGGAGCTATATACAGGAAGTACCAGATCAATGTGGAGCTATATACAGGAAGTACCAGATCAATGTGGAGCTATATACAGGGAAGTACCAGATCACTGTGGAGCTATATACAGGAAGTACCAGATCAATGTGGAGCTATATACAGGAAGTACCAGATCAATGTGGGAGCTATATACAGGAAGTACCAGATCAATGTGGAGCTATATACAGGAAGTACCTGATCAATGTGGAGCTATATACAGGAAGTACCAGTACCAGATTATTGTGGAGCTATATACAGGAAGTACCAGTACCGGATCAATGTGGAGATATATACAGGAAGTACCAGATCAATGTGGAGCTATATACAGGAAGTACCAGATCAATGTGGAGATATATACAGGAGTACCTACAAATACCTTATTATTATCTATCCTGATTCCTAGTCAATTTATGTCTTTGGTTCAGCCCAGTGTTTTTCAAATGACTAAATACTAGTAGTTTAAATACAGGAAATACATTTCATATCCATGTAATGGAAACACTGCCCATCTGTGTGTGTTAGGCACATCTTCAATATGGAGTATTAAGGTTTTATGGCCTGCCTCTGGCTCCTGTCCTCTGGCAAGCACGCTATCAGGCTAGTGCACACACACACACACACGCTCGAGCGCACACACACACACACACACACACACACACACACACACACACACACACACACACACACACACACACACACACACACACACACACACACACACACACACACACACACACACACGCACAGAGCACACATGCACACATGCTCAAGCACACACACACACACACACACACACACACACACACACACACACACACACACACACACACACACACACACACACACACACACACACACACACACACACACACACACACACACACACACACAGCACACATGCACACACGCCAAGCACACACACACACACACACACACACACACACACACACACACACACACACACACACACACACACACACACACACACACACACACACACACACACACACACACACACACACACACACACACACACACACACGCTCCATTGCTAGTGTCCTCGATTCCCAGTGGTTTGTGATTACTGTCATTCCCCCTTACACAGTGGCAGGTTCTGTCTGCAATGAAGATTCAGGCTTTAGGTTATTTTTCTAGTAATCCAAAAGAGTACAAATTGTGTTTCTGTGTCCCCATCATACTGTTTTATTCATGTTGTTCTCTGAAGTGAGAGTCTGAAAGCTTTAGGAGAGAGTTGTTTCTGATAGAATTTAAAAGGGATTTACTGGCACGGAAACGATGTTTACATTGACAAAGCAAGTGAAAATAAACAATAAACAAAATTGATAAAAATACATTCATCACCAAAAATGTATTAGAAATAAACAGCAAAACAAAAATATAAGACTTTTCCAAATTTTGGTACGTTACAGCGTTGGTCTCAAATTGATACAATTTTTTTTTTTGGGACAGTAGTCCAGGGCAGTGTCAGAAAGGTACAGAACGGCAGGCGGTCTCAGGGTCAGGGCAGGGTCAGGGCAGGCAGTCTCAGTCTCAGGGTCAGGGCAGGCAGTCTCAGGGTCAGGGTCAGGGCAGACAGTCTCAGGGTCAGGGCAGGGTCAGGTCAGGCAGGCAGTCTCAGTCTCAGGGGCAGAGCAGTCTCTCAGGGTCAGGGGCAGGGCCAGGGCCAGGGTCAAGGCTCAGGGCCAGGGGTCAGGGTCAGGGTCAGGGAAGGGTCAGGGCAGTCTCAGGGTCAGGGTCAGGGTCAGAGTCAGGGTCAGAGTCAGGGTCAGGGCAGGGTCAGGGTCAGGGTCAGGGTCATGGTCAGGTCAGGGTCAGGGGCAGTCTCAGGCAGAATGGTCAAAAACTGGGAAGATACATCTACACACAATAGCAAATACAGGATTTTAGAAATGTTTGCAAATGTGTTATATCAAAACCTTTTAATATCACATTTACATCAGTATTCAGACCATTTCCTCAGTACTTTGTTGAATCACCGTTGGCAGTGATCACAGCCTCTAGTCTTCTTGGGTATGACAGTACAACCTTGGCACACCTGTATTTGGAGAGTTTCTCCATTCTTCTGCAGATCCTCTCAAGGTCTGTCAGGTTGGATGGGGACTGTTGATGCACAGCTTTGGCTCAGGTCTCTCCCAGATATGTTTGATCGGGTTCAAGACCAGGCTCTGGCTGGGCCATTCAAGGGATATTCAGAGCCTTGTCCCAAAGCCACTCCTGCATTGTCGTGGCTGTGTGCTTCGGTCGTTGTCCTGTTGGAAGGTGAACATTCCGTCCCAGTCTGGTCCTGAGCACACTGGAGCAGGTTTCATCAAGGATCTCTCTGTACTGTGCTTCTTTCATCTTTCCCTCGATCCTGACTAGTCTCCCAGTCCTTCTGCTGAAAAACATCCCCACAGCATGATGCTGCCACCACCATGTTTCACCATAGGAATGGTGCCAGGTTTTCCTCAGGCGTGATAATTAGCATTCAGGCCAAAGAGTTCAATCTTGGTTTCATCAGACCAGAGAATATTGTTTCTCATGGTCACAGGTCTCTTTAGATGCCTTTTGGCAAACACCAAGTAGGCTGTCATGTGCCCTTGTATCCCCACATAGGAACTCTGGAGTTCTGTCAGAGTGACCATCGGGTTCTTGGTCCTCCCCTGACCAGAGCCCTTAACTTCCGATTGCTCAGTTTGGCCGGGTGGCCAGCTCTAGCTAGAGTCTTGGTGGTGCCAACTTTCCATTAAAATAATGGAGGCCACTGTGTTCTTAGGGACCTTTAATGCTGCAGAGATTCTTTGGTACCCTTCCCCAGATCAGTGCCTCGACACAATCCTGTCTCGAGCTCTATGGACAATTCCTTGTTTTCAGACATGCACTGTCAACTGTGGACCATATGAAGACAGGTGAATGCCTTTTCAATTCAAATCAAATTGTATTAGTCACATGAACCGAATACAACTAGTGTAG
>NW_025750705.1:0-18063 GCF_021184085.1 Oncorhynchus gorbuscha | reverse complement strand
ACAGAACACTGAGCAACACGACACAGAACACTGAGCAACACGACACAGAACACTGAGCAACACGACACAGAACACTGAGCAACACGACACAGAACACTGAGCAACACGACACAGAACACTGAGCAACACGCTGACACAGAACACTGAGCAACACGACACAGAACACTGAGCAACACGACACAGAACACATAACACTGAACATCACAACACAGAACACTGAAAAACACGACACAGAACACTGAGCAACACGACACAGAACACTGAGCAACACGACACAGAACACTGAGCAACACGACACAGAACACATAACACTGAACATCACAACACAGAACACTGAAAAACACGACACAGAACACTGAGCAACACGACACAGAACACTGAGCAACACGACACAGAACACTGAGCAACACGACACAGAACACTGAGCAACACGACACAGAACACATAACACTGAACATCACAACACAGAACACTGAAAAACACGACACAGAACACTGAGCAACACGACACAGAACACTGAGCAACACGACACAGAACACTGAGCAACACGACACAGAACACATAACACTGAACATCACGACACAGAACACTGAAAAACACGACACAGAACACTGAACATCACGACACAGAACACTGAACAACACGACACAGAACACTGAGCATCACGACACAGAACACTGAGCATCACGACACAGAACACTGAGCATCACGACACAGAACACTGAACACAATGACATCAGTCTCGCTGCACTGACCAAACTAAAAGCCAGTTCCCCACTCCCCTATGTTCATGTCCCCTAGTCCTCACTGTGGGACTCAGATTTGGTAGTCACTGAAGTTAGCCGTCGTCCCCTTCACTAACCAATAGGAATTTCAAAGATGGACAAAGCAGATCTCTCTCTCTCTCTCTCTCTCTCTCTCTCTCTCTCTCTCTCTCTCTCTCTCTCTCTCTCTCTCTCTCTCTCTCTCTCTCTACTTCAGTTAAAACCTTTTTTTATCCTCCATTCTCTGTCAAATCCCCCTCCTCTCTTCTCTACAAGCCAGTGGCTTTGCCATCCTCCAAATAATTATAGAAATAGAGGAAAGCTTTTAGTGTTGGTTGGGTGAGCAAAGCAGAGAGCGGAGCGCTGGAGTGCTTTTCCACTGTTAATGAATCAACCATTCTGCCAGCTTAATGACTGCTGCTACGCCAGGGAGGGTGGGGGAGAGGGAGGTGGGGAGAGGGAGGTGGAGAGGGAGGTGGGGAGGGGGAGAGGGAGGGGGAGGGGGAGAGGGTGGGGGAGGGGGAGAGGGTGGGGGAGAGGGAGGTGGGAGAGAGGGAGGTGGAGAGAGGGAGGTGGAGAGGGAGGTGAGGGGAGGGGAGAGGGAGGGGGAGGGGGAGGTGGAGAGGGAGGTGGGGAGGGGGAGAGGGAGGGGAGGGGGAGAGAGGGAGGTGGGGAGGGGGAGATGGAGACGGAGGTGGGGAGAGGGTGGGGGAGAGGGAGGTGGGGAGAGGGAGGTGGAGAGGGAGGTGGGGAGAGGGGTGGGGAGAGGGAGGTGGGGAGAGGGAGGTGGAGAGGGGAGATGGGGAGGGTGGGGGAGAGGGAGGTGGGCAGAGGAGGTGGAGATGGAGGAGGGGAGGAGGAGAGGGAGGGGGAGAGGGTGGTAGGGTGGGGGAGAGGGAGGTAGGGTGGGGGAGAGGGAGGTAGGGTGGGGGAGAGGGTGGTAGGGTGGGGAGAGGGAGATGGGGAGGGGGAGAGGGAGGTGGGGAGGGGGAGGGGGAGGGAGAGGGAGGGAGAGAGGGAGGTGGGGAGGGGAGAGGGAGGGGAGGGGGAGAGAGGGAGGTGGGGAGGGGGAGATGGGGAGGGAGGGAGAGAGGGAGGTGGGGAGGGGTAGAGGGAGGTGGGGAGGGGGAGAGGGAGGGGGAAGGGGAGAGGGAGGGAGAGAGGGAGGTGGGGAGGGGGAGGTGGGGAGGGAGGGAGAGAGGGAGGTGGGGAGGGGGAGAGGGAGGGAGGGAGAGAGGGAGGTGGGGAGGGGGGAGAGGTAGGGTGGGGGAGAGGGAGGTGGGGAGGGGGAGAGGGAGGGGGAGAGGGAGGTGGGTAGGTAGGGTAGGGGAGAGAGTTATACAGGCAGGAAAACAGACAGAAAGCCATAGATTTCAGAGAGTGCTTGTTCTAAGTGCTCCTACATCCTACAGCCCCTTCTTTTGGCTTCTACACAACACCCTGCTCCAGGTAATTAGAGTGGACCTGAAGCAGCCCCTGGTGACCATGTGACAGGAAGATGCAGAGAGAGGGAAGGAGGTAGGTAGAGGACGGGGGAAGGAAGACAGGGAGTTAGGGAGGGAGGGGATAGAGAGAAAGGGCCGGAAGGAGGGAGGTAGAAATGGTTTAGGAGGGAGGGATGCAGTCGGGAGAAGAAGAGGAAGGGGTGAAGAGGTTCTGGAGACCCTGAGTCTCTGATTCATCCAGGACTCATTTGGAGCAGCGTTCAAGTGGCACTTGTTCCTTTCCTTCAGCTTCCTCTCTCCCTTTCAATAGCTTCTTTCTCTGCTCTGTTCTGTTCTGTTCCCGTCTCTCTCTCTCTCTCTCTCTCTCTCTCTCTCTCTCTCTCTCTCTCTCTCTCTCTCTCTCTCTCTCTCTCTCTCTCTCTCTCTCTCTCTCTCTCTCTCTCTCTCTCTCTCTCTCTCTATTAAATTCAATTGACTTTATATAATATATATATATATATACAGTGCTCTCAAAAGCATTCGCCCCCTGAACTTTGCGACCTCAACATGACTAAGAAGACACATGACCTGGTAGTAGACCAGTGTCAACATGACTGAGAAGACACGTGACCTGGTAGTAGACCAGTCTCAACATGACTGAGAAGACACATGGCCTGGTAGCAGACCAGTGTCAACCTGACTGAGAAGACACGTGACCTAGTAGTAGACCAGTGTCAACCTGACTGAGAAGACACATGACCTGGGTAGTAGACCAGTGTCAATGACTGAGTAGAAGACACATGACCTGTAGTAGACCAGTGTCAACATGACTGAGAAGACACATGACCTGGCAGTAGACTGAGAAGACAAAGTAGACCAGTCTCAACCTGACCTGAGAAGACACGTGACCTGGTAGTAGACCAGTGTCAACATGACTGAGAAGACACGTGACCTGGTAGTAGACCAGTGTCAACATGACTGTCAACCAGTGACTGAGAAGACACGTGACTCTGGTAGTAGACCAGTGTCAACCTGACTGAGAAGACACGTGACCTGGTAGTAGACCAGTGTCAACATGACTGAGAAGACATGTGACCTGGTAGTAGAACAGTGTCAACCTGACTGAGAAGACATCATGACCTGGTAGTAGACCAGTGTCAACATGACTGAGAAGACACGTGACCTGGTATGAAAGACAAGACAAAACAAGATGGGAAATATTAACAACATTACTTTGCACTTTTCACTGGCTGTCCCTCAGGTTGTGGCAGGAGGGACACATGTTTGGCTGCCAAAGCTGCACATTTTGCATTTTCACCCAATAAATATTAGATGTTTTATAGTTTCACATTATTTATATTGTGTTAACATATTGGGAAAGAAACATTCTCTTAGGTCTGAGTATTTGTCACAGTGTAATAGGAAATGCAGCTCTGTCTCTACCTCTCCCCTTGAACAGAGTGAGCACAGCCTGTCCTCTCTGTGCAGCCAGGTTTGTCTGTGACGACCGGTCTCTACAGCCAGACTGTCCTCTCTGGGCAGCCAG
The DNA here is from genome assembly GCF_021184085.1 of Oncorhynchus gorbuscha. Taxonomy (NCBI): domain Eukaryota; kingdom Metazoa; phylum Chordata; class Actinopteri; order Salmoniformes; family Salmonidae; genus Oncorhynchus; species Oncorhynchus gorbuscha. Next base: position 14,329 of record NW_025750705.1, on the reverse strand, counting down.
ACTGTCCTCTCTGTGCAGCCAGGTTTGTCTGTGACGACCGGTCTCTATAGCCAGACTGTCCTCTCTGGACAGCCAGACTGTCCTCTCTGGGCAGCCAGGTTTGTCTGTGACGGCCGGTCTCTACAGCCAGACTGTCCTCTCTGGGCAGCCAGGTTTGTCTGTGACGGCCGGTCTCTACAGCCAGACTGTCCTCTCTGGGCAGCCAGGTTTGTCTGTGACGACCGGTCTCTATAGCCAGACTGTCCTCTCTGGACAGCCAGGTTGGTCTGTGACGACCGGTCTCTATAGCCAGACTGTCCTCTCTGGGCAGCCAGGTTTGTCTGTGACGACCGGTTCTACAGCCAGACTGTCCTCTCTGGACAGCCAGGTTGGTTTGTGACGACCGGCTCCTACAGTCAGACTGTGCTCACTGAGTCCGTACTCTGGTCAGTGTTTTCTCAGTTTTCTATCAGTCACAGTGGTCAGATAGTCTGCCACCATGTACTGTCTGTTTAGAGCCAAATAGCATTGGAGTTTTGATTTTTTGATTTATGAACTGAGCCTTTCAGAACCAGCTGGCTGAGTGCTGTCCTGATTTTTGTGATGAACTGAGCCTCAGAACCAGCTGGCTGAGTGCTGTCCTGAGTCTCTATGGGGTTGGTTTGGGTTAGAACTGAGCCTCAGAACCAGCAGGCTTGGAGTGCTGTCCTGAGGCTCTATGGGCTGGTTTGGGTTAGAACTGGAGCCTCAGAACCAGCTGGCTGACTGCCAGTCCTGAGGCTCTATGGGCTGGCTGGGCAGAAATGAGCCTCAGAACCAGCTGGCTGAGTGTTGTCCTGAGGCTCTATGGGGGTTGGTTTGGGTTGGTGAACTGAGCCTCAGAACCAGCTGGCTGACTGCTGTCCTGAGGTCTCTATGGGGTTGGTTTGGGTTGTGAACTGAGCCTCAGAACCAGCTGGCTGACTGCTGTCCTGAGGCCTATGGGGTTGGTTTGGGTTGGTGAACAAACTCAGAACCAGCTGGCTCAGGGGACTTTCTGAGGCTCTTGTGTGGTGGAATGCTTTAAGCCTCACTGTTTTTAGGGGTTGTAAAATGTGATGTCTTTTTTCATTAGAATGAGGAGGGGTATTGGCCCCATTCTGCTCTATATGCGTTATTTGAATTGTTCTTTGCACTGGATACAGTCTTGCCTCTGTATTCATTTCGATTGGATGTTTGTCCCATTTGGTGAATTCATTATTAGAGATTGGACTTATACTTCACTGCCCGCAATGAGCAATTGGTACTATAACTGATTGAACAGATTTGAGCCAGATTTTAATTGGAATTTCGATTTTGATGTTCCTTTTAATGGCATAGAATGCTCTTCTTGCTTTGTTCCTCAGCTCATTCACAGCCATGTGAAAGCCACCTGTGTTGCTGATATTTAGTCCTAGATATGTGTAGTTTCTGGTGTGTTCTAATAGAACTGTGTCCAAATAGAATTTATATTTGTCATCCTGATTTCCAGACCTTTTTTGGAATATCATTATAATCTTGTTTTTTTAACGGTCAGATTAAGAACGTGGTTAACGGTCAGAGTCGCAGGTCTGACAGAACTGTGGTTAACGGTCAGAGTCATGAAACCTGTGGTTAACGGTCAGAGCCCAAGTCTGACAGAACCTGTGGTTAACGGCCAGAGCCCAGGTCTGACAGAACCTGTGGTTAACGGTCAGAGCGCAGGTCTGACAGATAGAATGCCTGTGGTTAACGGTCAGAGCGCAGGGTCTGAACCTGTGGTTAACGGTCAGAGCCCTGTCTGACAGAACTGTGTTGAACGGGTCAGAGCCCATGTCTGACAGAACCTGTGGTTAACGGGCTCAGAGCGCGCAGGTCTGACAGAACCTGTGGTTAACGGTCAGAGCCCAGGTCTGACAGAACCTGTGGTTAACGGTCAGAGCCCAGGTCTGACAGAACCTAAAGTTAACGGCCGAGACCAGGGTCTGACAGAACCTGCCCAGACAGAACCTGTGGTTAACGGTCAGAGCCCAGGTCTGACAGAACCTGTGGTTAACGCTCAGAGCTCAGGTCTGACAGAACCTGTGATTAACGGTCAGAGCCCAGACAGAACCTGTGGTTAACGCTCAGGAGCCCAGGTCTGACAGAACCTGTGCAATGATCAGATGCTGGTCTGAACCCCTCCTGTGGGAGACAGAGCATCAGGTCTGACAGAACCTGTGGTTAACGGAGAGCCCAGGTCACAGAACTGCGGTTAACGGTCAGAGCCCAGGTCTGACAGAACCTGGGAGACAGTCAGAGCCCAGGTCATCAGAACCTGTAGTTAATGGTCAGGAGCCCAGGTCCTGACAGAACCTGTGGTTAACGGTCAGAGTCCAGGTCTGACAGCACACCCTCCTTAGTGGGAGACCCAGGCAGACAGAACCTGTGGTTAACGGTCAGAGCCCAGGTCCTGAGAACCTGGGAGACAGTAGCATCCAGGTAATCTGACAGAACCTGTGGTTAACGGTCAGAGCCCAGGTCCTTAGTTAACGGTCAGAGCCCAGGTCTGACAGAACCTGTGGTTAACGGTCAGAGCCCAGGTCTGACAGAACCTGTGGTTAACGGTCAGAGCCATCTGGACAGAACCTGTGGTTAACGGTCAGAGCCCTGGTCTGACATAATCTGTGGTTAACGGTCAGAGCCCAGGTCTGACAGAACCTGTGGTTAATTCATCAGAGTCCAGGTCTGACAGAACCTTAGTGGGAGACCAGGTCTGACAGAACCTGTGGTTAACGGTCAGAGCCCTCATCAGAACCTGTGGTTAACGGTCACACCCAGGTCCAGAACCTGTGGAGACAGCACAGAACACCCAGGTCATCTACGTGGTTAACGGTCAGAGCCCAGGTCTGACAGAACCTGTGGAACGGTCAGAGCCTAGGGTCTGACAGAACCTGTGGTTAACAGGTCTGTTGTGGCACCTGTGGTTAACGGTCAGAGCCCAGGTCTGACAGAACCTGTGGTTAACGGTCAGAGTCCAGGTTCACAGAACCTGTGGTTAACCTCAGAGTCCAGGTCTGACAGAACCTGTGGTTAACGGTCAGAGTCCAGGTCTGACAGAACCTGTGAAGATGATCTAGGGCTGCACTCCTCCTATTGGGAGACAGCAGTCCAGGCCATCTGTCTACAGCAGACCCTCCTTAGTGGGAGACAGCAGCACCAGGCCATCTGTCTACAGCAGACCCTCCTTAGTGGGAGACAGCAGCACCAGGCCATCTGTCGTGCAGCAGACCCTCCTTAGTGGGAGACAGCAGACCATCCCAGTGGGAGACAGCAGCACCAGGTCATCTGTCTACAGCAGACCCTCCTTAGTGGGAGACAGCAGATCCTCCTTAGTGGGAGACAACAGCACCAGGTCATCTGTCTACAGCAGACCCTCCTTAGTGGGAGACAAAGCACCAGGTCATCTGTCTACACCAGACCCTCCTTAGTGGGAGACAGCAGCACCAGGCCATCTGTCTAGCAGACCCTCCTTAGTGGGAGACAGCAGACCCTCCTTAGTGGGAGACAGCAGCAACAGGTCATCTGTCTACAGCAGACCTTCCTTAGTGGGAGACAGCAGACCCTCCTTAGTGGGAGACAACAGCACCAGGTCATCTGTCGTACAGCAGACCCTCCTTAGTGGGAGACAACAGCACCAGGCCATCTGGTCTACAGCAGACCCTCCTTAGTGGGAGACAGCAGACCTCCTTAGTGGGAGACAAACAGCACCAGGTCATCTGGTCTACAGCAGACCCTCCTTAGTGGGAGACAACAGCACCAGGTCATCTGTCTACAGCAGACCCCTCCCTTAGTGGGGAGACAGCAGCACCAGGCCATCTGTCTACAGCAGACCTCCCAGTGGGAGACAGCAGCACCAGGTCATCTGTCTACAGCAGACCCTCCTTAGTGGGAGACAGCAGCACCAGGCCATCTGTCTACAGCAGACCTCTCCTTAGGGATACAGCAGCACCAGGCCATCTGTCTACAACAGACCCTCCCCAGTGGAGACAGCAGACCCTCCTTAGTGGGAGACAACAGCACCAGGTCATCTACTACAGCAGACCCTCCTTAGTGGAGACAACAGCACCAGGCCACCTGTCTACAGCAGACCTCCTTAGTGGGAGACAGCAGACCCTACTTAGTGGGAGACAACAGCACCAGGTCATCTGTCTACAGCATACCCTCCTTAGTGGGAGACAGCACCTTCCTTAGTGGGGAGTCTACAACAGACCCTCCTTAGTGGGAGACAGCAGCACCAGGCCATCTGTCTACAGCAGACCCTCCTTAGTGGGAGACAGCAGACACTCCTTAGTGGGAGACAGCAGACACTCCTTAGTGGGAGACAGCAGACCCTCCTTAGTGGGAGACAGCAGACCCTCCTTAGTGGGAGACAGCAGCACCAGGCCATCTGCATACAGCAGACCCTCCCTAGTGGGAGACAGCAGACCCTACTTAGTGGGAGACAGCAGACCCCTCTTAGTGGGAGACAGCAGACCCTCCTTAGTGGGAGACAGCAGACCCTCCTTAGTGGGAGACAGCAGACCCTCCTTAGTGGGAGACAGCAGACCCTCCTTAGTGGGAGACAGCAGCACCAGGCCATCTGTCTACAACAGACCCTCCTTAGTGGGAGACAGCAGCACCAGGCCATCTGTCTACAGCAGACCCTCCTTAGTGGGAGACAGCAGACCCTCCTTAGTGGGAGACAGCAGACCCTCCTTAGTGGGAGACAGCAGCACCAGGCCATCTGCGTACAGCAGACCCTCCCTAGTGGGAGACAGCAGACCCTACTTAGTGGGAGACAGCAGACCCCTCTTAGTGGGAGACAGCAGACCCTCCTTAGTGGGAGACAGCAGACCCTCCTTAGTGGGAGACAGCAGACCCTCCTTAGTGGGAGACAGCAGACCCTCCTTAGTGGGAGACAGTAGCACCAGGTCATCTGCGTACAGCAGACACTTGATTTCAGTGTTGTGCCGGGTGATGATACCAGGTGCTGCCGATTCTTCTAATGTTTTTGCCAATTCATTAATGTAATGTTAAATAGTGTTGGACTTATTGGGCAGCCCTGTTTCACTCCCCGTCCCTGAGAGAAGAAGTCTGTTTGCTTGTTGCCAATTTTAACCACACATTTGTTTTTAGTGTACATTGATTTAATAAAATCATATGTTTTCCAATACCCCTTTCTATTAATTTATAAAAAAGATGTTTGTGCCAAATTCAATCAAATGCTTTCTTGAAATCTACAAACCACAGTAGATTTTGCCTTTTGTTTTTGGTTTGTTTGTTTATCAATTAGTGTGGAGGGTGTAAATGTGGTCTGTTGTACGATAATACTTAGAAATCCAATCTGGCTTCTGCTCAGGACGCTAAAGTTCATCAAGGGTAAAATGATGTCGCCTGTTGTTTATAATACTGCAGAGAGTTTTCCCAAGTTGATGTTAACGCAACTTCCTATAAAATTATTTGGGTCAAATTTGTTCCATTTTTATAGATTGGTGTGATCAATCCCTGTCTCAAACATCGGGGAAAATACCTGCAGTGAGGATAATGTTGAAGTGTTTGAGTATAAACAATTTGAATTTGTGGTCTGTATATTTGATCATTTCATTTAAAATCAGCACCACGGGCCTTTTGGGTTGTAGAGTGTGGAGTTATTCCAATAACAGCTCTTCTATCCACAGGATCTGATAGTCTTTGACTGTTGATTCAAGGATTTGTAATTATTCTTGTATATCTTTTTGTTCTGGGCTCTTTGTTATATTGCTGCCTCCTCATACCTGCGCTGCCGGAGTCTCCTGTCTGTCCAGCGCCGCCAGTGCTCCCAGTCGGCCCAGCGTCACCAGTCTGCCAGGATCCGCCAGAAGTGCCAGTCTGCCAAGATCTTCTAGACGGCCAGACAACCTGAATCATCCAGTTCCACCAGCCAGTCAGGATTTACTGGAGCCTACTACCTGCCTGAGTTTCCTCTCAGTACTGAGCTTCCCTCAGTACTAGGCTTCCTCTCTGTACTTCCTCTGTCCTGAGAGATGCCCCCTCCCGAGCTGCCCCTCTGTCCCGAGCTGCCCCTCTGTCCTGAGCTGCCCGAGAGCTGCCCTCTGTCCTGAGCTGCCCTCTGTCATGAGCTGCCACTGTCCTGAGCTGCCCCCGTCCCGAGCTGCCGCCCAGTTATGTGGGGATCAGGGTGAGGACTACATAGGCCATGGCTCATGGAGAAGGTGGATTATCCCAAAATCAAATCAAATCAAATCAAATTGTATTTGTCACATACACATGGTTAGCAGATGTTAATGCGAGTGTAGCGAAATGCTTGTGCTTCTAGTTCCGACAATGCAGTGATAACCAACAAGTAATCTAACTAACAATTCCAAAACTACTGTCTTATACACAGTGTAAGGGGATAAGGAACATGTACATAAGGATATATGAATGAGTGATGGTACAGAGCAGCATACAGTAGATGGTATCGAGTACAGTATATACATATGAGATGAGTGTGTAGACAAAGTAAAACAAATTGGCATAGTTAAAGTGGCTAGTGATACATGTGTTACATAAGGATGCAGTCGATGTTGTAGAGTACAGTATATACATATGCATATGAGATGAATAATGTAGGGTAAGTAACATTATATAAGGTAGCATTGTTTAAAGTGGCTAGTGATATATTTACATCATTTCCCATCAATTCCCATTATTAAAATGGCTGAGTTGGGTCAGTGTCAATGACAGTGTGTTGGCAGCAGCCACTCAATGTTAGTGGTGGCTATTTAACAGTCTGATGGCCTTGAGATAGAAGCTGTTTTTCAGTCTCTCCCTAGCTTGATGCACCTGTACTGACCTCGCCTTCTGGATGATAGCGGTGAACAGGCAGTGGTTCGGTGGTTGATGTCCTTGATGATCTTTATGGCCTTCCTGTAACAACGGGTGGTGTAGGTGTCCTGGAGGGCAGGTAGTTTGCCCCCCGTGATTTGTTGTAGTCCTCACTACCCTCTGGAGAGCCTTTTACGGGTTGAGGGCGGAGCAGTTGCCGGACCAGGCGGTGATACAGCCCGCCAGGATGCTCTCCCTTGTGCATCTGTAGAAGTTTGTGAGTGCTTTTGGTGACAAGCCGACTTCTTCAGCCTCCTGAGGTTGAATAGGCGCTGCTGCGCCTTCTTCACGACGCTGTCAGTGTGAGTGGACCAATTCAGTTTGTCTGTGATGTATGCCGAGGAACTTAAACTAGCTACCCTCTCACTACTGTTCCATCGATGTGATAGGGGGTGTTCCTCTGCTGTTTCCTGAAGTCCACAATCATCTCCTTAGTTTTGTTGATGTTGAGGTGAGGTTATTTCCTGGACACCACACTCCTCCCTCCAAGGGCCCCTTCACCTCCTCCCTGTAGGCCGCCTGTGTGTGTGTTGGTAATCAAGCCTACCACTTCTGTGTGTGTCCGCAAACTTGATGATTGAGTTGGAGGCGTGCGTGGCCACGCAGTCGTGGGTGAACAGGGAGTACAGGAGAGGGTCAGAACGCACCTCAGGGGCCCCCCTGCTGAGGATCAGCGGGGAGGAGATGTTGTTGTTTACCCTCACCACCTGGGGGCGGGCCTGTCAGGAAGTCCAGTACCCAGCTGCACAGGGGGCGGGGTCGAGACCCAGGGTCTCGAGCTTGATGACGAGCTTGGAGGGTACTATGGTGCTTGAATGCCGAGCTGTAGTCGATGAACAGCATTCTCACATAGGTATTCCTCTTGTCCAGGTGGGTTAGGGCAGTGTGCAGTGTGGTTGAGATTGCATCGTCTGTGGACCTATTTGGGCGGTAAGCAAATTGGAGTGGGTCTAGGGTGTCAGGTAGGGTGGAGGTGATATGGTCCTTGACTAGTCTCTCAAAGCACTTCATGATGACGGAAGTGAGTGCTACGGGACGCACCAGGACGCGAAGGGGAGGAACTAGGACATTTATGGAGTGGGGTCCACGTGCCGAGCCAGAACCGCCACCATGGACAGACGCCCACCCGGACCCTCCCTATGCTCTTGAGGTGCGTCCCGGAGTCTGCACCTTAGAGGGGGTTCTGTCACGCCTTGGTCATTGTATCTTGTGTTTTTGTTATATGTTTGGGTAGGCCAGGGTGTGACATGGGTTATATGTTGTATTTCGTATTGGGGTTTGTATTAATTGGGATTGTGTATTATTAGGGGTGTGTCTAGTTAGGCTTGGTTGAGGCGATTCCCTAATTGGAGTCAGGTGATTCTCGTTGTCTCGGATTGGGAACCGTATTTAGGTAGCCTGAGTGCGTTGTATTTTGTGGGTGTTTGTTCCTGTCTCTGTGTTAGTCACCAGATAGCTGTAATTAGTTCACGTTCCGTTTGTTGTTTTCTATTACTGTTATTTGATGTACTGATTTCGCATTTCGGTCTGACTCTCTTCATTCAGACGACTTACACTCATATATTCTCTGTCTTCATATATTGTCTCTCATATATTCTCTGTCTCTATATATTGTCTCTCATATACTCTCTGTCTCTCATATTCGCTCTCTCTCATATATTATCTGTCTCTCATCATATATTCTCTGTCTCTCATATATTCTCTGTCTCATATATTCTCTGTCTCTCATATATTCTCTGTCTCTCATATATTCTCTATATTCTGTCTCTCTCTCTCTCTGCCCTCATATTCTCTTCTCTCTCATATATTCTCTCTCTCTCATATATTCTCTCTCTCATATATTCTCATATATTCTCTCTCTCTCTCATATATTCTCTGTCTGTCTTATATATTCTCATATATTCTCTGTCTCTCATATATTCTCTGTCTTCATATATTCTCATATATTCTCTGTCTCTCACATATTCTCTCTCTCATATATTCTCTCTCTCATATTCTCTGTCTCTCATATATTCTCATATTATCTCTCTCATATATTATCTCTCTCTCATATATTCCTGTCTCATATATTCTCATATATTATCTCTCTCATATATTCTCTGTCTCTCTCATATATTCTCTCTCTCTCATATATTATCTCTTCTCTCATATTCTCTCTCATATTTCTCATATATTCTCTCTCTCTCATATATTCTCTGTCTCTCATATTCTCACATTCTCTCTCTCTCATATATTCTCTCTCTCTATTATTCTCTCTCATATATTATTCTCTCTCTCTCATATATTCTCATATATTCTCTCTCTCTCTCATATATTATCTCTCATATATTCTCTGTCTCTATATATTCTCATATATTCTCTGTCTCTCATATATTCTCTGTCTCTCATATATTCTCACATATTCTCTGTCTCTCATATATTCTCTGTCTCTCTTATATTCTCTCTCTCTCATATATTCTCTCTCTCTCATATATTCTCTGTCTCTCATATATTCTCATATATTGTTCTCTCATATATTCTCTCTCTCTCATATATTCTCTCTCTCTCATATATTCTCATATATTCTCTCTCATCTCATATATTCTCTCTCTCTCTCATATATATTCTTGTCCTCATATATTCTCTGTCTTCTCTGTCTCTCATATATTCTCTGCCCTCATATATTATCTGTCTCTCTCTCATAATATCTGTCTCTCATATTCTCTGTCTCTCATATATTCTCTCTCTCATATATTCTCTCTCTCATATTTCTGTCTCTCATATATCTCCTCTGCTCTGTTATTATTTCTCTCTCATATTCTCTGTCTCTCACATATTCTCTCTCTCATATATTCTCTCTCTCTCATATATTCTCTCTCTCATATATTCTCATATATTCTGTCTCTCATATATTTCTCATATATCTCTGTCTCTCTCATATATTCTCTGTCTCTCATATATTCTCATATATTCTGTCTCTCATATATATTCTCTGTCTCTTATATATTCTCTCTGTCTCTCATATATTCTCATATATTCCTCATGTCTCTCATATATTCTCTGGTCTATATTCTTATATATTCTCTGTCTCTCATATATTCTCTGTTCATATATTCTCTCTGTCTCTATTATTCCCCTATATTCTCATATATTCTCTCTCTCATATTCTCTGTCTCTTCTCTCATTGCCTCTCTCTCATATATTCCTGTATATTCTCATATATTCTCTGTCTCATATATTCTCTGTCTCATATTCTCTCTCTCATATATTCTCTCTGCTCTTGTATTCTCATATATTTCCTTATATTCTCTCTCTCTCTTATATTCTCTATATATTCCCTCTCATATATTCTTTCATCTGTCTCTCATATATTCTCTCTCTCTCTCATATACTCTCTGTCTCCTCATATATTCTCTGTCTCTTATATATTCTCTCTCTCCTGTCTCATATATTCTCTGTCTCTCATATATTCTCATATATTCTCTCTCTCATATATTCTCTCTCTCTCATATTCTCTCTCTCTCATATTCTCTCTCTCATATATTCTCTGTCTCTCATATATTCTCTCTCTCTCATATATTCTCTCTCCTCTCTCATATATTCTCTCTCTCTTATTCTGCTCTCATATTCTCTCTCATATTCTCTGTCTCTATATATTCTCTCTCTCATATTCTCTCTCTCATATATTCTCCTGTATATTCTCTCTCTCTCTCATATATTCTCATATATTCTCTGTCTCTCATATATTCTCTCTTCATATATTCCTCTGCTCTCTCATATATTCTCTGTTCTCTCTGTCTCTCATATTCTCATATATTCTCTGTTCTCATATATTCTCTGTCTCTTATATATTCTCTCTCTCATATATTCTCTCTCTCTCCTTATATATTCTCTGTCTCTCATATATTCTCATATATTCTCTCTCTCATATATTCTCTGTCTCTCATATATTCTCTCTCTCTCATATATTCTGTCTCATATATTCTCTGTCTCTCATATATTCTCTGTCTCTCATATATTCTCTCTCTCATATATTCTCTCTCTTATATTCTCATATATTCTCTCTCTCATATATTCTCTGTCTCTCATATATTCTCTCTCTCTTATATTCTCATATATTCTCTCTCTTATATATTCTCTGTCTCTCATATTTCTCTCTCTCTCATATACTCTCTGTCTCTCATATATTCTCTGTCTCTTATATATTCTCTCTCTCATATATTCTCTGTCTCTCATATATTCTCATATATTCTCTCTCATATATTCTCTCTCTCATATATTCTCTGTCTCTCATATATTCTCTCCTCTCTCATATATTCTCTCTCTCATATATTTCTGTCTCTCATATATTCTCTCTCTCTCATATTCTCTCTCTCTCAAATATTTCTGTCTCATATATTCTCTCTCTCTCATATATTCTCTCTCTCTCAAATATTCTCTGTCTCTCATATTCTCTCTCTCTCATATATATTCTCTCTCTCATATATTCTCTGTCTCTCATATATTCTCTGTCTCTCATATATTCTCTCTCATATATTCTCTCTCATATATTCTCTGTCTCTACATATTCTCTCTCTCATATATTCTCTCTCTCTCATATATTCTCTCTCTCATATATTCTCTCTCTCATATATTCTCTCTCTCATATATTCTCTGTCTCTCATATATTCTCTCTCTCTCATATATTCTCCTCTCTCTCATATATTCTGTCTCTCATATATTCTTCTCTCTCTCATATATTCTCTCTCATATATATTCTCTCTAATATATTCTCTCTATATTCTCATATATTCTCTCTCTATATATTCTGTCTCTCATATATTCTCTCTCTCTCATATACTCTCTGTCTCTCATATATTCTCTCTCATATATTCTCTCTCTCATATATTCTCATATATTATCTGTCTCATATATTCTCTCTCATATATTCTCTCTCTCTCATATATTCTCTATGTCTCTCATATATTCTCATATATTCTCTCTCTCATATATTCTCTGTCTCTCATATATTCTCTCTCTATATATTCTCTCTCTTATATTCTCATATATTATCTGTCTCATATATTCTCTCTCTCATATATTCTCTCTCTCTCATATATTCTCTGTCTCTCATATATTCTCATATTCTCTCTCATATATTCTCTGTCTCTCATATATTCTTCCTCTCTCTCATATATTCTCTGTCTCATATATTCTCTCATATATTCTTCTCTCCTCATATATTCTCTGTCTCTCATATATTCTCATATATTCTCTCTCTCATATATTCTGTCTCTCATATATTCTCTGTCTCTCATATATTCTCTCTCTCTCTCATATATTCTCTGTCTCATATATTCTCTCTCATATATTCTCTCTCTCTCTCATTCTCTCTCTCTCATATATTCTCTCTCTCTCATATTCCTCTGTCTCTCATATATTCTCCCCTCATATATATCTCTCTCTCTCTCTCTCATATATTCTCTCTTTATATTCTCATATATTCTCTCTCTCATATATTCTCTGTCTCTCATATATTCTCTCTCTCTCTCACTCTCTGTCTCTCATATATTCTCTCTCCTCATATATTCTCTCCTCTCATATATTCTCATATATTATCTGTCTCATATATTCTCTCTCATCTCATATTCTCTCCTCATATATTCTCTCTGTCTCTCATATATCCCTCCCCTCTCATATATTCTCTCTCTCTCATATTATTCTGTCTCTCATATATTCTCTCTCTCATATATTCTCTGTCTCTCATATATTCTCTCTCTCATATATTCTCTCTCTTTATATTCTCATATATTATCTGTCTCATATATTCTCTCTCTCATATTCTCTCTCTCATATATTCTGTCTCTCATATATTCTCATATATTCTCTCTCTCATATATATTCTCTGTCTCTCATATATTCTCTCTCTCTCATATATTCTCTGTCTCTCATATATTCTCATATATTCTCTGTCTCTCATATATTCTCTGTCTCATATATTCTCTCTCTCATATATTCTCTCTCTCTCATATTCTTCTGTCTCTCATATTTCTCATATTCTCTCTCTCATATATTCTCTGTCTCTCATATTTCTCTCTCTCATTCTCTCTCTCATATATTCCTCTCTCTCTCATATATTCTCTCTCTCATATATTTCTCTCTCTCATATATTCTCTGTCTCATATATTTCTCTGTCTCTCATATATTATCTCTCTCATATATTCTCTCTCTCATATATTCTCTCTCTCATATATTCTCTGTCTCTCATATATTCTTCTCTCTCATATATTCTCTCTCTCATATATTCTCTCTCTCATATTTTCTCATATATTCTCTTCTCATTCTCATATATTCTCATATATTCTCATATATTCTCTCTCTCTCATATATTCTCTGTCTCTCTATTCTCATATTTCTCTCTCTCTCATATATTCTCTGTCTCCCTCATATATTCTCTGTCTCTCTCATATTCTCATATATTCTCTCTCTCTCATATATTCTCATATATTCTCATATATTCTCTCTCATATATTCTCTGTCTCTCATATATCTCATATATTCTCTCTCTCTATTCTCTGTCTCTCTCTATTCTCTGTCTCTTATATTTCTCTCTCTCATATATTCTCTCTCTCTCTTCTCATATATTCTCTCTCTCATATATTCTCTGTCTCTCATATATTCTCATATATTCTCTCTCCTCCCATATATCTCTGTCTCATATTCTCTGTCTCTCATATATTCTCTCTCTCTATTCTCTCATCTATTCTCTCTCTCATATATTATCTGTCTCATATATTCTCTGTCTCTATATTCTCTTTTCATTCTTCTCTCTCAATATTCTGTCTCTCATATATATATTCTATATCTCATATATTATCTGTCTCATATATTCTCTGTCTCTCATATATTCTCTTTTATTCTTCTCTCATATATTCTCTCTATTCTCTGTCTCTCTCATATATTCTCTCTCTCTCATATATTCTCTGTCTCTCATATATTATCTGTCTCTCATATATTCTCTGTCTCTCATATATTCTCTGTCTCTCATATATTCTCTGTCTCTCTCCATTAATGTTTTTTTACTCATGTTATTTGCTCCAGAACTTCTTGAATGTAGTTAATTGATAATACAGTGGATATAAATAATGCACACACACACTCACACACACAAACACACCCACACAAACACGAACACACAAACACGAACACACACAATCACACCCACACAAACACGAACACACAAACACACACAAACACACACACACACACAAACACACCCACACACACACTTTAACCAGCTCTTGACTCTCTCATTTGGTGGTTAGTTCTCTATAGCTGCATCTTGTAGCTTAGCAACAGGTCTGAGAGACAATGTGTTTTTGTGAGTAGGGTCAGGGGTTAAGACTAGTGATGAGGAGTGATGAGGAGAGATAAGGACTGATGTGGAGTGATGGAGAGATGAGGAGTGATGAGGAGTGATGAGGAGTGATGAGGAGTGATGAGGAGA
>NW_025750704.1:0-18063 GCF_021184085.1 Oncorhynchus gorbuscha | reverse complement strand
CCAGAGAAACATATATATCAAGCTAACTCTCTCTCTCTCTCTCTGAACAACCAGAGAAACATATATATCCAGCTAACACTCTCTCTCTCTCTGAACAACCAGAGAAACATATATATCAAGCTAACACTCTCTCTCTCTCTCTCTCTCTGAACAACCAGAGAAACATATATATCCAGCTAACACTCTCTAACCAGAGAAACATATATATCCAGCTAACACTCTCTCTCTCTCTCTCTCTCTCTCTCTCTCTCTCTCTCTCTCTGAACAACCAGAGAAACATATATATCCAGCTAACACTCTCTCTCTCTCTCTGAACAACCAGAGAAACATATATATCCAGCTAACTCTCTCTCTCTCTCTCTCTCTCTGAACAACCAGAGAAACATATATATCCAGCTAACACTCTCTCTCTCTCTCTCTCTGAACAACCAGAGAAACATATATATCCAGCTAACACTCTCTCTCTCTCTCTGAACAACCAGAGAAACATATATATCCAGCTAACTCTCTCTCTCTCTCTCTGAACAACCAGAGAAACATATATATCCAGCTAACTCTCTCTCTCTCTCTCTCTCTGAACAACCAGAGAAACATATATATCCAGCTAACACTCTCTCTCTCTCTCTCTCTCTCTGAACAACCAGAGAAACATATATATCCAGCTAACTCTCTCTCTCTCTCTCTCTCTGAACAACCAGAGAAACATATATATCCAGCTAACACTCTCTCTCTCTCTGAATAACCAGAGAAACATATATATCCAGCTAACTCTCTCTCTCTCTCTCTCTCTCTCTCTGAACAACCAGAGAAACATATATATCAAGCTAACTCTCTCTCTCTCTCTCTCTCTCTGAACAACCAGAGAAACATATATATCAAGCTAACTCTCTCTCTCTCTCTCTCTCTGAACAACCAGAGAAACATATATATCAAGCTAACTCTCTCTCTCTCTCTCTCTGAACAACCAGAGAAACATATATATCAAGCTAACTCTCTCTCTCTCTCTCTCTGAACAACCAGAGAAACATATATATCAAGCTAACTCTCTCTCTCTCTCTCTCTCTGAACAACCAGAGAAACATATATATCAAGCTAACTCTCTCTCTCTCTCTCTGAACAACCAGAGAAACATATATATCAAGCTAACTCTCTCTCTCTCTCTCTCTCTGAACAACCAGAGAAACATATATATCAAGCTAACACTCTCTCTCTCTCTCTCTGAACAACCAGAGAAACATATATATCAAGCTAACTCTCTCTCTCTCTCTCTGAACAACCAGAGAAACATATATATCAAGCTAACTCTCTCTCTCTCTCTCTCTCTGAACAACCAGAGAAACATATATATCAAGCTAACTCTCTCTCTCTCTCTCTCTGAACAACCAGAGAAACATATATATCAAGCTAACTCTCTCTCTCTCTCTCTGAACAACCAGAGAAACATATATATCAAGCTAACTCTCTCTCTCTCTCTCTCTGAACAACCAGAGAAACATATATATCAAGCTAACTCTCTCTCTCTCTCTCTCTGAACAACCAGAGAAACATATATATCAAGCTAACTCTCTCTCTCTCTCTCTCTCTCTCTCTCTCTGAACAACCAAAAGTAGTGAGGAATGAGTATCCTAGATTAGCAATAACATCCTAGATGCATCCTGCTGTCGTGTCACTTAAACTTGACCCCTCAGCTGCTCCGGGGTCACTGCCCTGCGGCCAGCCGGCAAGGTTGTGTGTGTGTTTGCGTGTGTGTGTTTGGGTGCATGTGTTTCTCCGGGAATGGGGTTTAAAGCAAAATATGAATTTCCATGATCTGAAAATGCACAATAAAGTCTTCTTCCTGCTCTGCTCTCATCCTCTCCTCCAGGCAGTAGGTTTTCTCCTGTGGATCGTCTGCTGGGCAGATGTGTTTTACTCTTTCTGGGAAAGAAGCCAGCATGACAGCGATGCCTCCTCCTCCACCCAGGCACCTGTTTATCTGGTCAGCCCCACCATGCTCGGCATCACTATGGTAACAACCAACCCTGTTTATCTGGTTAGCCCCACCATGCTCGGCATCACTATGGTAACAACCAACGCTGTTTATCTGGTCAGCCCCACCCTGCTCGGCATCACTATGGTAACAACCCACGCTGTTTATCTGGTCAGCCCCACCATGCTCGGCATCACTATGGTAACAACCAACGCTGTTTATCTGGTTAGCCCCACCATGCTCGGCATCACTATGGTAACAACCAACGCTGTTTATCTGGTCAGCCCCACCATGCTCGGCATCACTATGGTAACAACCAACGCTGTTTATCTGGTCAGCCCCACCATGCTCGGCATCACTATGGTAACAACCAACGCTGTTTATCTGGTCAGCCCCGCCCTGCTCGGCATCACTATGGTAACAACCAACGCTGTTTATCTGGTCAGCCCCACCATGCTCGGCATCACTATGGTAACAACCCACGCTGTTTATCTGGTCAGCCCCACCATGCTCGGCATCACTATGGTAACAACCAACGCTGTTTATCTGGTTAGCCCCACCCTGCTCGGCATCACTATGGTAACAACCAACGCTGTTTATCTGGTTAGCCCCACCCTGCTCGGCATCACTATGGTAACAACCAACGCTGTTTATCTGGTTAGCCCCACCATGCTCGGCATCACTATGGTAACAACCAACCCTGTTTATCTGGTCAGCCCCACCATGCTCGGCATCACTATGGTAACAACCAACGCTGTTTATCTGGTCAGCCCCACCATGCTCGGCATCACTATGGTAACAACCAACGCTGTTTATCTGGTTAGCCCCACCATGCTCGGCATCACTATGGTAACAACCAACGCTGTTTATCTGGTCAGCCCCACCATGCTCGGCATCACTATGGTAACAACCAACCCTGTTTATCTGGTCAGCCCCACCATGCTCGGCATCACTATGGTAACAACCAACGCTGTTTATCTGGTCAGCCCCACCATGCTCGGCATCACTATGGTAACAACCAACCCTGTTTATCTGGTTAGCCCCACCATGCTCGGCATCACTATGGTAACAACCAACGCTGTTTATCTGGTTAGCCCCACCATGCTCGGCATCACTATGGTAACAACCAACGCTGTTTATCTGGTTAGCCCCACCATGCTCGGCATCACTATGGTAACAACCAACGCTGTTTATCTGGTTAGCCCCACCATGCTCGGCATCACTATGGTAACAACCAACGCTGTTTATCTGGTTAGCCCCACCATGCTCGGCATCACTATGGTAACAACCAACCCTGTTTATCTGGTTAGCCCCACCATGCTCGGCATCACTATGGTAACAACCAACGCTGTTTATCTGGTTAGCCCCACCATGCTCGGCATCACTATGGTAACAACCAACACTGTTTATCTGGTTAGCCCCACCATGCTCGGCATCACTATGGTAACAACCAACGCTGTTTATCTGGTTAGCCCCACCATGCTCGGCATCACTATGGTAACAACCAACGCTGTTTATCTGGTTAGCCCCACCATGCTCGGCATCACTATGGTAACAACCAACCCTGTTTATCTGGTTAGCCCCACCATGCTCGGCATCACTATGGTAACAACCAACGCTGTTTATCTGGTCAGCCCCACCATGCTCGGCATCACTATGGTAACAACCCACGCTGTTTATCTGGTTAGCCCCACCATGCTCGGCATCACTATGGTAACAACCAACGCTGTTTATCTGGTCAGCCCCACCATGCTCGGCATCACTATGGTAACAACCAACGCTGTTTATCTGGTTAGCCCCACCCTGCTCGGCATCACTATGGTAACAACCAACGCTGTTTATCTGGTTAGCCCCACCCTGCTCGGCATCACTATGGTAACAACCAACGCTGTTTATCTGGTTAGCCCCACCATGCTCGGCATCACTATGGTAACAACCAACGCTGTTTATCTGGTCAGCCCCACCATGCTCGGCATCACTATGGTAACAACCAACGCTGTTTATCTGGTCAGCCCCACCATGCTCGGCATCACTATGGTAACAACCAACCCTGTTTATCTGGTCAGCCCCACCATGCTCGGCATCACTATGGTAACAACCAACGCTGTTTATCTGGTCAGCCCCACCATGCTCGGCATCACTATGGTAACAACCAACCCTGTTTATCTGGTTAGCCCCACCATGCTCGGCATCACTATGGTAACAACCAACGCTGTTTATCTGGTTAGCCCCACCATGCTCGGCATCACTATGGTAACAACCAACACTGTTTATCTGGTTAGCCCCACCATGCTCGGCACCGTGCTAGCAATCAACACTGTGGGCTGGATCAAAAGGGTCTTAGCTGAGGGGGGGGGGTCGGCCTGTAAGGGTCTTAGCTGGGGGGAGTGGTCGGCCTGTAAGGGTCTTAGCTGGGGGAGTGGTCGGCCTGTAAGGGTCTTAGCTGGGGGGAGTGGTCGGCCTGTAAGGGTCTTAGCTGGGGAGTGGTTGGCCTGTAAGGGTCTTAGCTGGGGGAGTGGTTGGCCTGTAAGGGTCTTAGCTGGGAGGGGAGTGGTCGGCCTGTAAGGGTCTTAGCTGGGGGAGTGGTCGGCCTGTAAGGGTCTTAGCTGGGAGGGGAGTGGTCGGCCTGTAAGGGTCTTAGCTGGGAGGGGAGTGGTCGGCCTGTAAGGGTCTTAGCTGGGGGAGTGGTCGGCCTGTAAGGGTCTTAGCTGGGAGGGGAGTGGTCGGCCTGTAAAGGTCTTAGCTGGGAGGGGAGTGGTCGGCCTGTAAGGGTCTTAGCTGGGAGGGGAGTGGTCGGCCTGTAAGGGTCTTAGCTGGGAGGGGAGTGGTCGGCCTGTAAGAGTCTTAGCTGGGGGAGTGGTCGGCCTGTAAGGGTCTTAGCTGGAGGGGAGTGGTCGGCCTGTAAGGGTCTTAGCTGGGGGGAAGGGGGGGTGTTAGCTTCGGTCCGGGCCCCGGGAAAGAACATTTGAGTGATTCAGTATAATACTGTCTACCAGTATCTAGTGATTCAGTATAATACTGTCTACCAGTACCCAGTATCTAGTGATTCAGTATAATACTGTGTCTACCAGTACCCAGTATCTAGTGATTCAGTATAATACTGTGTCTACCAGTACCCAGTATCTAGTGATTCAGTATAATACTGTCTACCAGTATCTAGTGATTCAGTATAATACTGTCTACCAGTATCTAGTGATTCAGTATAATACTGTGTCTACCAGTACCCAGTATCTAGTGATTCAGTATAATACTGTCTACCAGTATCTAGTGATTCAGTATAATACTGTCTACCAGTATCTAGTGATTCAGTATAATACTGTGTCTACCAGTACCCAGTATCTAGTGATTCAGTATAATACTGTCTACCAGTATCTAGTGATTCAGTATAATACTGTCTACCAGTATCTAGTGATTCAGTATAATACTGTGTCTACCAGTACCCAGTATCTAGTGATTCAGTATAATACTGTCTACCAGTATCTAGTGATTCAGTATAATACTGTCTACCAGTATCTAGTGATTCAGTATAATACTGTGTCTACCAGTACCCAGTATCTAGTGATTCAGTATAATACTGTGTCTACCAGTATCTAGTGATTCAGTATAATACTGTCTACCAGTATCTAGTGATTCAGTATAATACTGTCTACCAGTATCTAGTGATTCAGTATAATACTGTCTACCAGTATCTAGTGATTCAGTATAATACTGTGTCTACCAGTACCCAGTATCTAGTGATTCAGTATAATACTGTGTCTACCAGTACCCAGTATATAGTGATTTAGTATAATACTGTCTACCAGTACCCAGTATCTAGTGATTCAGTAGAATACTGTGTCTACCAGTACCCAGTATCTAGTGATTTAGTATAATACTGTCTACCAGTACCCAGTATCTAGTGATTCAGTATAATACTGTCTAGTATATCTAGTGATTCAGTATAATACTGTCTACCAGTACCCAGTATCTAGTGATTCAGTATAATACTGTCTACCAGTATCTAGTGATTCAGTATAATACTGTGTCTAGTACCCAGTATCTAGTGATTCAGTATAATACTGTCTACCAGTATCTAGTGATTCAGTATAATACTGTGTCTACCAGTACCCAGTATCTAGTGATTCAGTATAATACTGTGTCTACCAGTACCCAGTATCTAGTGATTCAGTATAATACTGTCTACCAGTACCCAGTATCTAGTGATTCAGTAGAATACTGTGTCTACCAGTACCCAGTATCTAGTGATTCAGTATAATACTGTCTACCAGTACCCAGTATCTAGTGATTCAGTATAATACTGTCTACCAGTATCTAATGATTCAGTAGAATACTGTGTCTACCAGTACCCAGTATCTAATGATTCAGTAGAATACTGTGTCTACCAGTACCCAGTATCTAATGATTCAATATAATACTGTGTCTTCCAGTGCCCAGTATCTAGTGATTCAGTATAATACTGTGTCTACCAGTACCCAGTATCTAGTGATTCAGTATAATACTGTGTCTACCAGTACCCAGTATCTAGTGATTCAATATAATACTGTGTCTACCAGTACCCAGTATCTAGTGATTCAATATAATACTGTGTCTACCAGTACCCAGTATCTAGTGATTCAGTATAATACTGTCTACCAGTATCTAGTGATTCAGTATAATACTGTGTCTACCAGTACCCAGTATCTAGTGATTCAGTATAATACAGTATCTAGTGATTCAGTATAATACTGTCTACCAGTACCCAGTATCTAGTGATTCAGTATAATACTGTGTCTACCAGTACCCAGTATATAGTGATTCAGTATAATACTGTCTACCAGTACCCAGTATCTAGTGATTCAGTATAATACTGTCTACCAGTACCCAGTATCTAGTGATTCAGTATAATACTGTGTCTACCAGTACCCAGTATCTAGTGATTCAGTATAATACTGTGTCTACCAGTACCCAGTATCTAGTGATTCAGTATAATACTGTGTCTACCAGTACCCAGTATCTAGAGATTCAGTATAATACTGTCTACCAGTACCCAGTATCTAGTGATTCAATATAATACTGTCTACCAGTACCCAGTATCTAGTGATTCAGTATAATACTGTCTACCAGTATCTAGTGATTCAGTATAATACTGTCTACCAGTACCCAGTATCTAGTGATTCAGTATAATACTGTGTCTACCAGTACCCAGTATCTAGTGATTCAGTATAATACTGTGTCTACCAGTACCCAGTATCTAGTGATTCAGTATAATACTGTGTCTACCAGTACCCAGTATCTAGTGATTCAGTATAATACTGTCTACCAGTACCCAGTATCTAGTGATTCAGTATAATACTGTGTCTACCAGTACCCAGTATCTAGTGATTCAGTATAATACTGTGTCTACCAGTACCCAGTATCTAGTGATTCAGTATAATACTGTGTCTACCAGTACCCAGTATCTAGTGATTCAGTATAATACTGTCTACCAGTATCTAGTGATTCAGTATAATACTGTGTCTACCAGTACCCAGTATCTAGTGATTTAGTATAATACTGTCTACCAGTACCCAGTATCTAGTGATTCAGTATAATACTGTCTACCAGTATCTAGTGATTCAGTATAATACAGTATCTAGTGATTTAGTATAATACTGTCTACCAGTACCCAGTATCTAGTGATTCAGTATAATACTGTGTCTACCAGTACCCAGTATCTAGTGATTCAGTATAATACTGTGTCTACCAGTACCCAGTATCTAGTGATTCAGTATAATACTGTCTACCAGTACCCAGTATCTAGTGATTCAGTATAATACTGTCTACCAGTACCCAGTATCTAGTGATTCAGTATAATACTGTCTACCAGTACCCAGTACCTTGCTGCCTTGTCATAGTCCCAGTATGTAGTGATTCAATATAAATACTGTATGAATGTAGTCAGTAGGAGGAGTGGTTTTTATAGTGTTATTAACACCTGGGCATGATTGGTACATGTTGGTAAGAGCATGGCGCTAGCAACGGCAAGGTCGCGGGTTCAATTCCCGCGAGGATCAAATGCATAATATTAAACGTGTGTGCACTCACAAGTGGTGTCAGATCTGAACGGGATGTACGTGTTCTATGTGTCTGTGTGTGTGTGTGTGTGTGTGTGTGTGTGTGTGTGTGTGTGTGTGTGTGTGTGTGTGTGTGTGTGTGTGTGTGTGTGTGTGTGTGTGTGTGTGTGTGTGTGTGTGTGTAATGTGTGTGTGTTGTCCTAATGTGTGTGTGTTGTCCTAATGTGTGTGTGTGTCTAATGTGTGTGTATTGTCCTAATGTGTGTGTGTGTCTGTTGTCCTAGTGTGTGTGTGTGTGTTGTCCTAATGTGTGTGTGTGTGTATATGTTGTCCTAATGTGTGTGTGTGTGTATATGTTGTCCTAATGTGTGTGTGTGTGTGTATATGTTGTCCTAATGTGTGTGTATATGTTGTCCTAATGTGTGTGTGTGTGTATATGTTGTCCTAATGTGTGTGTGTGTGTGTGTGTGTGTATATGTTGTCCTAATGTGTGTGTATATGTTGTCCTAATGTGTGTGTATATGTTGTCCTAATGTGTGTGTGTGTATATGTTCTAGTGTGTGTGTGTGTGTATGTTGTTCTAATGTGTGTGTGTGTGTGTGTGTATATGTTGTTCTAATGTGTGTGTGTGTGTGTGTGTGTGTGTGTGTTCTAATGTGTGTGTGTGTGTGTGTTGTTCTAATGTGTGTGTGTCTGTGTGTGTGTGTGTGTGTGTGTGTGTGTTGTTCTAATGTGTGTGTGTGTGTGTGTGTATATGTTGTTCTAATGTGTGTGTGTTCTCTCCCCAGCTGCTAGCCACCCTCCTGACTCAGTATGAGAGGTTAAAAGGAGTCCAGTCTTCAGGGGTGATGCTCAACTTCTGGCTGGTGGCCGTCCTCTGTGCTTCCGTCACATTCAGATCCAAGATCATACAAGCCCTCAACGAGGTGAGAGAGAGACAGGTTGTGTGTTAGAGCTGGGACGATGAACGGTCATACAAGCCCTCAACGAGGTGAGAGAGAGACAGGTTGTGTGTTAGAGCTGGGACGATGAACGGTCATACAAGCCCTCAACGAGGTGAGAGAGAGACAGGTTGTGTGTTAGAGCTGGGACGATGAACCCAGAATTACAGATATTTTTATTTTATTTCACCTTTATTTAACCAGGTAGGCTAGTTGAGAACAAGTTCTCATTTGCAACTGCGACCTGTCCAAGATAAAGCGTAGCAGTGTGAACAGACAGCAACAGAGTTACACATGGAGTAAACAATTAACAAGTCAATAACACAGTAGTAGAAAAAATAGAGATTTTGTTACACAACGTCCCTGTGGATTGTTCTAGAACCATTATTTGGGGTGATTTTGTTATACAATGTTCCTGTGGATTGTTCTAGAACCATTATTTGGGTTGATTGTGTTACACAATGTTCCTGTGGATTGTTCTAGAACCATTATTTGGGGTGATTTTGTTACACAACGTCCCTGTGGATTGTTCTAGAACCATTATTTGGGGTGATTTTGTTATACAATGTTCCTGTGGATTGTTCTAGAACCATTATTTGGGGTGATTTTGTTACACAATGTCCCTGTGGATTGTTCTAGAACCATTATTTGGGGTGGTTTTGTTATACAATGTTCCTGTGGATTGTTCTAGAACCATTATTTGGGGTGATTTTGTTACACAACGTCCCTGTGGATTGTTCTAGAACCATTATTTGGGGTGATTTTGTTATACAATGTTCCTGTGGATTGTTCTAGAACCATTATTTGGGTTGATTGTGTTACACAATGTTCCTGTGGATTGTTCTAGAACCATTATTTGGGGTGATTTTGTTACACAACGTTCCTGTGGATTGTTCTAGAATCATAATGTGGTCAACAGTAATAGCCTATGCATTATGTTGATTCCTGCTATGAAACTCTCTGCCTGTCTGTTTGTTTGGCTGTCGTCTGCTGACTCACTTCCTCTCTCCGCTGTGACACGGAGGAGGTAGAGATTCATTCTGAGAAGCATAATCATATGACCGTTGCTCAAAATGCTACTGTGGGGGGGGGGGGGGGGGGGGTTGTAGTTACAGATTTACATTTACATTTAAGTCATTTAGCAGACGCTCTTATCCAGAGTGACTTACAAATTGGTGCATTCACCTTATGACATCCAGTGGAACAGCCACTTTACAATAGTGCATCTAAATCTTTTAAGGGGGGGGGGTAGAAGGATTACTTTATCCTATCCTAGGTATTCCTTAAAGAGGTTACAGAGAGTCACAGCTTTCTGGGAGTTTTCCAGGTATCTCTCACCTCTTAGTGTTGTGTTCATGGCAACACTTTACAACCGGACTAGGCTGGAGTTAGTATGGTTCTGATGAACCCGCCGAGCCGAGCGCGCCAGGCCTAGAGCTGGGAAGTTAGGCCTAGAGCTGGGAAGTTAGGCCTAGAGCTGGGAAGTTAGGCCTAGAGCTGGGAAGTTTAGGCCTAGAGCTGGGAAGTTAGAGCTGGGAGTTAGCTGGAGCTGGGAAGTTAGGCCTAGAGCTGGGAAGTTAGGCCTAGAGCTGGGAAGTTAGGCCTAGAGCTGGGAAGTTAGGCCTAGAGCTGGGAAGTTGGGCCTAAGAGCTGGGAAGTTGGGCCTAAGAGCTGGGAAGTTGGGCCTAAGAGCTGGGAAGTTGGGCCTAAGTTGGGCCTGGGCCTAAGAGCTGGGAAGTTGGGCCTAAGAGCTGGGAAGTTGGGCCTAAGAGCTGGGAAGTTGGGCCTAAGAGCTGGGAAGTTGGGCCTAAGAGCTGGGAAGTTGGGCCTAAGAGCTGGGAAGTTGGGCCTAAGAGCTGGGAAGTTGGGCCTAAGAGCTGGGAAGTTGGGCCTAAGAGCTGGGAAGTTGGGCCTAAGAGCTGGGAAGTTGGGCCTAAGAGCTGGGAAGTTGGGCCTAAGAGCTGGGAAGTTGGGCCTAAGAGCTGGGAAGTTGGGCCTAAGAGCTGGGAAGTTGGGCCTAAGAGCTGGGAAGTTGGGCCTAAGAGCTGGGAAGTTGGGCCTAAGAGCTGGGAAGTTGGGCCTAAGAGCTGGGAAGTTGGGCCTAAGAGCTGGGAAGTTGGGCCTAAGAGCTGGGAAGTTGGGCCTAAGCTGGGAAGTTGGGCCTAAGAGCTGGGAAGTTGGGCCTAAGAGCTGGGAAGTTGGGCCTAAGAGCTGGGAAGTTGGGCCTAAGAGCTGGGAAGTTGGGCCTAAGAGCTGGGAAGTTGGGCCTAAGAGCTGGGAAGTTGGGCCTAAGAGCTGGGAAGTGGGAAGTTGGGCCTAAGAGCTGGGAAGTTGGGCCTAAGAGCTGGGAAGTTGGGCCTAAGAGCTGGGAAGTTGGGCCTAAGAGCTGGGAAGTTGGGCCTAAGAGCTGGGAAGTTGGGCCTAAGAGCTGGGAAGTTGGGCCTAAGAGCTGGGAAGTTGGGCTGAGCTGGGAAGTTGGGCCTAAGAGCTGGGAAGTTGGGAGTAAGAGCTGGGAAGTTGGGCCTAAGAGCTGGGAAGTTGGGCCTAAGAGCTGGGAAGTTGGGCCTAAGAGCTGGGAAGTTGGGCCTAAGAGCTGGGAAGTTGGGCCTAAGAGCTGGGAAGTTGGGCCTAAGAGCTGGGAAGTTGGGCCTAAGAGCTGGGAAGTTGGGCCTAAGAGCTGGGAAGTTGGGCCTAAGAGCTGGGAAGTTGGGCCTAAGAGCTGGGAAGTTGGGCCTAAGGGCTGGGAAGTTGGGCCTAAGGGCTGGGAAGTTGGGCCTATAGGCCTAGGGCTGGGAAGTTAGGCCTAGGGCTAGGAAGTTAGGCCTAGGGCTGGGAAGTTAGGCCTAGGGCTGGGAAGTTAGGCCTAGGGCTGGGAAGTTAGGCCTAGGGCTGGGAAGTTAGGCCTAGGGCTGGGAAGTTAGGCCTAGGGCTGGGAAGTTAGGCCTAGGGCTGGGAAGTTGGGCCTAGGGCTGGGAAGTTGGGCCTAGAGCTGGGAAGTTGGGCCTAGAGCTGGGAAGTTGGGCCTAGAGCTGGGAAGTTGGGCCTAGAGCTGGGAAGTTGGGCCTAGAGCTGGGAAGTTAGACCTAGAGCTGGGAAGTTAGACCTAGAGCTGGGAAGTTAGGCCCAAGAGCTGGGAAGTTAGGCCCAAGAGCTGGGAAGTTAGGCCCAAGAGCTGGGAAGTTAGGCCCAAGAGCTGGGAAGTTGGGCCCAAGAGCTGGGAAGTTGGGCCTAGAGCTGGGAAGTTCCTGTAGGACATTAGGCTAATCTAACTGTAAATATGATGTTGTTGCTAGATAGCCTTGTAGGCTAATTGATTAATCAATCTAGCAACAATATCATATTTACAGTTAGATTAGCCTACATGGCTATCTAGCAACAACATATTTACAGTTAGATTAGTCTACATGGCTATCTAGCCACAATATCAATATCTACTGTTAGTTATCTAGTTTAGTGTTTTGATGTCAGCCAATTCTCTGAAGAGGCCAAAAATAAATGTGATCATTGTGGATCCTTTTGACAGGTTGCACATCAACCACTCCTTCCCTGGATATGTGGCATGGGAATATCTTACTTTTTGAATCGTAGTCTACCATCTCAGTTGTCTTACCTGTCCATGGAAACACACCGTCTAGAGCCCTGTTTGCTGATGTAACCCTGGAAACACACCGTCTAGAGCCCTGCTTGCTGATGTAACCCTGGAAACACACCGTCTAGAGCCCTGCTTGCTGATGTAACCCTGGAAACACACCGTCTAGAGCCCTGCTTGCTGATGTAACCCTGGAAACACACGTCTAGAGCCCTGTTTGCTGATGTAACCCTGGAAACACACCGTCTAGAGCCCTGCTTGCTGATGTAACCCTGGAAACACACCGTCTAGAGCCCTGCTTGCTGATGTAACCCTGGAAACACACCGTCTAGAGCCCTGCTTGCTGATGTAACCCTGGAAACACACCGTCTAGAGCCCTGCTTACTGATGTAACCCTGGAAACACACGTCTAGAGCCCTGCTTGCTGATGTAATGTAACTGTCCCTGGAAACACACCGTCTAGAGCCCTGCTTGCTGATGTAACCCTGGAAACACACCGTCTAGAGCCCTGCTTGCTGATGTAACCCTGGAAACACACCGTCTAGAGCCCTGCTTGCTGATGTAACCCTGGAAACACACCGTCTAGAGCCCTGCTTGCTGATGTAACCCTGAAACACACCGTCTAGAGCCCTGCTTGCTGATGTAACCCTGGAAACACACCGTCTAGAGCCCTGCTTGCTGATGTAACCCTGGAAACACACCGTCTAGAGCCCTGCTTGCTGATGTAACCCTGGAAACACACCGTCTAGAGCCCTGCTTGCTGATGTAACCCTGGAAACACACCGTCTAGAGCCCTGCTTGCTGATGTAACTGGCCCTGGAAACACACCGTCTAGAGCCCTGCTTGCTGATGTAATGTAACTGGCCCTGGAAACACACCGTCTAGAGCCCTGCTTGCTGATGTAACCCTGGAAACACACCGTCTAGAGCCCTGCTTGCTGATGTAACCCTGGAAACACACCGTCTAGAGCCCTGCTTGCTGATGTAACCCTGGAAACACACCGTCTAGAGCCCTGCTTGCTGATGTAACCCTGGAAACACACCGTCTAGAGCCCTGCTTGCTGATGTAACCCTGGAAACACACCGTCTAGAGCCCTGCTTGCTGATGTAACCCTGGAAACACACCGTCTAGAGCCCTGCTTGCTGATGTAACCCTGGAAACACACCGTCTAGAGCCCTGCTTGCTGATGTAACCCTGGAAACACACCGTCTAGAGCCCTGCTTGCTGATGTAACCCTAGAAACACACCGTCTAGAGCCCTGCTTGCTGATGTAACCCTGGAAACACACCGTCTAGAGCCCTGCTTGCTGATGTAACCCTGGAAACACACCGTCTAGAGCCCTGCTTGCTGATGTAACCCTGGAAACACACCGTCTAGAGCCCTGCTTGCTGATGTAACCCTGGAAACACACCGTCTAGAGCCCTGCTTAAATGTAAATGTCTGTAACTGTCCATCAAAACAAAAAACAAATGTTGTTGAGGACCTTGTTGTCATTGAGAAAAATAATAACATTTTTTTTTCGCGATATTACTTTCTGTTACGTATCGTTATCATTATTGCTAAAAATGTTTACATTTATCGCAATATGGATTTCTGTCCACATCACCCAGTTCTAGTGTGTGTGTGTGTGTGTGTGTGTGTGTGTGTGTGTGTGTGTGTGTGTGTGTGTGTGTGTGTGTAACAAGAAGAGTCCAGTCTTATTTTATTGCCAGTAAAACTGTCTCAGACTTGGAAGTCTATGAAAGAAAGGTCTTTTTTGAACAGTGTGTTTCATGATGTTTCCTCCCAGCCGTCGACGGTGTGTGTGTTCAGATACACAACCTTCTACATCTACTACACACTGCTGCACATCTCTCTGCTCCTGTCAGCCCTCTCAGACCAGCCTCCTCTCTTCTCAGAGGCATCTAAAGACGCTGTGAGTACACACACACACACAGAGACAGAGACAGAGACAGAGACAGAGACAGAGACAGAGACAGAGACAGAGACAGAGACAGAGACAGAGACAGAGACAGAGACAGAGACAGAGACAGAGACCGAGACACACACACCGAGACACACACACACACACACACACACACACACACACACACACACACACACACACACACACACACACACACACACACACACACACACACACACACACACACACACACACACACACACTGCCCTCTGTCTCTGGGTGTTTTTGTTATGTCTCTGCGTGTCGGCACATTGTGCTTGTATAAATGAGTGCATGCTGTGTGTGTGTGTTTAGCTGTGTGTGTGCTTGTATGAGTGCTTGCTGTGTCAAACCGTAAATGTTGTGTGACTGTGAGAAGTGTGTGTGGATCTTGCTGTGTGTGTTAATTGAATGCCAGCTGTGTGTGTTATTGTGGTAGCAACAGGTTTATCAGTTCCCAGGATTGGTTCTGTTGTGTTATTGTGGTAGCAACAGGTTTATCAGTTCCCAGGATTGGTTCTCTTGTGTTATTGTGGTAGCAACAGGTTTATCAGTTCCCAGGATTGGTTCTGTTGTGTTATTGAGGTAGCAACAGGTTTACCAGTTCCCAGGATTGGTTCTCTTGCTTTATTGTTCCACTCCCACAACAGAGACGTGCGTGCAGTGTGTGTGTGTGTGTGTGCGTGCAGTGTGTGTTTTTGTGTGCGTGCAGTGTGTGTGTGTGCGTGCGTTGAGGGTAACGCGTTTCAGTCTAATTACTTTCACGAGTAACTAAATAATATTACCGAGTTGCTGTAGCCAAATATTGGAATATTGTCCGTTACTTTTTTCTAGTGACACACTCGCGGTTTCCTCAATGATCCTTGAGCGAGTGGAGAAAGTCCGTTTGGAGAAATGTCCAGACAGCTGGCCATAGAAATGGATAGAGTGCTCACCTCTGATCTCTGCTATTGATCGCTTCTGTGATAGAACAGCCAGATAGAGGGCTTCACCGTCTAGCTAGCCATCTCTATGCTGTGGTCGCACTGGCAGCTGGAGAGAAAGATGTGTGATAGAACAGCCCCATAGAGGGCTTCACCGTCTAGCTAGCCATCTCCATGCTGTGGTGGAGAGAAAGATGTGTGATAGAACAGCCCCATAGCACTGGCAGCTGGAGAGAAAGATGTGTGATAGAACAGCCCCATAGAGGGCTTCACCGTCTAGCTAGCCATCTCTATGCTGTGGTCGCACTGGCAGCTGGAGAGAAAGATGTGTGATAGAACAGCCCCATAGAGGGCTTCACCGTCTAGCTAGCCATCTCTATGCTGTGGTCGCACTGGCAGCTGGAGAGAAAGATGTGTGATAGAACAGCCCCATAGAGGGCTTCACCGTCTAGCTAGCCATCTCTATGCTGTGGTCGCACTGGCAGCTGGAGAGAAAACAGATGTGTCTCTCTATGCTGTGGTCGCACTGGCAGAACAGCCCCATAGAGGGCTTCTCCACCGTCAGCCCCATAGAGGGCTTCACCGTCTAGCTAGCCATCTCTCCATGCTGTGGTCGCTCAGCCCCATAGAGGGGCTATGCTGTGGTCGCACTGGCAGCTGGAGAGAAAGATGTGTGATAGAACAGCCCCATAGAGGGCTTCACCGTCCTAGCTAGCCATCTCTATGCTGTGGTCGCACTGCCATCTCAGCATGCTGTGGCTGTGGTCGCACTGGCAGCTGGAGAGAAAGATGTGTGATAGAACAGCCCCATAGAGGGCTTCACCGTCTAGCTAGCCATCTCCATGCTGTGGTCGCACTGGCAGCTGGAGAGAAAGATGTGTGATAGAACAGCCATCTCATAGCTGGAGGGATTCACCCCATAGAGGGCTTCACCGTCTAGCTAGCCATCTCCATGCTGTGGTCGCACTGGCAGCTGGAGAGAAAGATGTGTGATAGAACAGCCCCATAGAGGGCTTCACCGTCTAGCTAGCCATCTCCATGCTGTGGTCGCACTGGCAGCTGGAGAGAAAGATGTGTGATAGAACAGCCCCATAGAGGGCTTCACCGTCTAGCTAGCCATCTCTATGCTGTGGTCGCACTGGCAGCTGGAGAGAAAGACGTGTGAATGAACTAGAAACCTGTACAGAGGTTTAGTTTATATGTTAAGCTGTGCAAGATAACATCTCTTTAATAGGCTTGATACATCAGTGTAGACTAAAGGGAGTTTTACTAACAGAAAACATTTACATTTAAGTCATTTAGCAGACGCTCTTATCCAGAGCGACTTACAAATTGGACAATCTATTCCTTCCGTTGTTTTCGTTGGTGTCTTTCTCATCCGGAGGGAACACATTGTGTTTACCTGACGGCTACCTACACAAATATCTAGCTAGAACAAAGTGTTAATAAGATGATTCATTAAAAAGATATAAAGCAATTCAAATAAAAGTTGTTCAGACAGCAGACCCTCTGAAATTACTCCCCCCGTCCCCCGTGTTACGCACGCCTCTGAAGAGGGACCGCAACACCCTGCTACAATTAAACTCTCCGTGAAGAGAAAAAGGTCTGGACTGTAGGTGCGAGTAAGAATGACAACAGGCAGAATGTGGTACCGTTTACAAGGACTTTATTCCTTTACACGGTAATATGGGGAAAAGGGGCTGGACGGAACCAAAGCAAAGAAAGTAAATCTCAAAGCCCCCCCCCCCCCCCCTCCTATCTTACCTGCCTACCCACTACTTACCTAATTTAGCACCACCTGGTGTCCTAACCAAAATACAGGGGGTGGTCCGCCCAGGTCTTACCTAGTGTGCCTAGACAGTGAATATGCTACGGGTATATGTATGCCCGCGGGCCTCTTGCCTAAGCACTCCCTAGGTGCCTTCCCCTTCCCCCCTGGGAACAAATGAAACCATTTCACAAACAAACTAAGAAACAAAGGACATCAAATAAGCTCTATCTGAGCAACAAACTCACAAAACATACCAACTCTCAGCAATGACCTCCCAGCAAAATCTCTCTAGCAAAATCTCTCTAGCAAAATCTCTAGCAAAATCTCTCTAGCAAAATCCCTGCAATGACCTCCCAGCAAAACTCTCCCTCCTGAACAGAACACTGGCTTTTATATAGCTTCTGAAGGAATGGGTAATTGGAGACAGCTGCGTCTTGACGAGGGGGCGGGGTCAGCTCTCTAATTAGCCATGGAGTCGACCAATCAGCTGCTTGAGTGATTTCAGGAAGCCATTTCCTGAAATAAACACATGCAAATACACAAACTACAACACATAAACTGGGGAACGTAACACCCTGTCCCCCGTCCCCCTGTCCCCCGTCCCCCATCTCCCTCCCTCTCCCCCGTCCCCCCGTCTCCCTCCT
The DNA here is from genome assembly GCF_021184085.1 of Oncorhynchus gorbuscha. Taxonomy (NCBI): domain Eukaryota; kingdom Metazoa; phylum Chordata; class Actinopteri; order Salmoniformes; family Salmonidae; genus Oncorhynchus; species Oncorhynchus gorbuscha. The sequence continues at coordinate 249 of NW_025750704.1, read as the reverse complement.
TGTCCCCCGTCCCTCTCCCCGTCCCCCGTCTCCCTCCCTCTCCCCCGTCCCCGTCTCCCTCCCTCTCCCGTCCCCCATCTCCCTCCCTCTCCCCCCCGTTCCCCCGTCTCCCTCCCTCTCCCTCCCTCGTCCCCGTTCCCCGTCTCCCTCCCTCTCCCCCGTCCCCCATCTCCCCTCCCTCTCCCCGTCTCCCCTCCCTCTCCCCGTCCCCGTCTCCCTCCCTCTCCCCGTCCCCCCCCTCTCCCCGTC
>NW_025750703.1:0-18066 GCF_021184085.1 Oncorhynchus gorbuscha | reverse complement strand
ATGTGGTGTTAGATGTGCCTAGACAGTGGTAGGAGCTAGGGGTTAATGAGGAATGTGGTGTTAGATGTGCCTAGACAGGTGGTAGGAGCTAGGGGTTAATGAGGAATGTGGTGTTAGATGTGCCTAGACAGTGGTAGGAGCTAGGGGTTAATGAGGAATGTGGTGTTAGATGTGCCTAGACAGTGGTAGGAGCTAGGGGATAATGAGGAATGTGGTATTAGATGTGCCTAGACGTGAAGTGAGGCAAGGGTTAATGATGAATGTAGTGTTAGATGTGCCTAGACAGGTGGTAGGAGCTAGGGGTTAATGAGGAATGTGGTGTTAGATGTGCCCCTGAACAGTGGTGAGCTAGAAGTTAATAGCGAATAGTGTTAGATGTGCCCTAGACAGTGGTAAGACTAGGGATAATGTAGAATGTGGTGTTGGAAGTATTGCCTAGACAGTGGTGAAGACATAGGGATAATAATGGAATGTGGTGTTAGATATTGCCTGGAGCAGTGGTGAGCAGGGATAATGATGAGATGTGGTATTGGAGTGTACTAGACAGTGGTAGGAGCTAGGGGTTAATGAGAGGAATGTGGTGTTAGATGTGCCTAGACAGTGGTAGGGCTAGGGTTAATGAGGAATGTGGTGTTAGATGTGCCTGAACAGTGGTAGGAGCTAGGGGTTAATGAGAATGTGGTGTTAGATGTGCCTAGACAAGTAGTAGGAGCAGGGATAATGATGAATGGTGTTAGATGTGCCTAGACAGGTGGTAGGGTAATGAGAATGTGGTGTTAGATGTGCCTAGACAGTGGTAGAGAGGCTAGGGGTTAATGAGAATGGTGTTAGATGTGCCTAGACAGTGGTAGGAGCTAGGGGTTAATGAGGAATGTGTTAGATGTGCCTAGACAGTGGTAGAACTGGGGTTAATGAGGATGTGGTCTGATATGTGCCTGACGGTGGTAGGAGCTAGGGGTTAATGAGGAATGGGTGTTAGATGTGCCTAGACAGTGGTAGGAGCTAGGGGTTAATGAGGGTGGTGTTAGATGTGCCCTAGACAGGTGGTAGGAGCTAGGGTTAATGTGTGGTGTTAGATGTGCCTAGACAGTGGTAGGTAATGAAATAGGGGTTGTGAGAATGTGTGTAATGTTAGATGTGCCTAGACAGTGGTAATAAAGCTGTAGGGGTTAATGATGAGGAGATAGTCTGATATGTAGGAGATGGGAGTTAATGAGAATGTGGTAGATGTGCCTAGACAGGGTAGGAGCTAATGATGAGGTGTGGTGTTAGATGTGCCTAGACAGTGGTAGGAGCTAGGGGTTAATGATGAATGTGGTGTTAGATGTGCCTAGACAGTGGTAGGAGCTAGGGGTTAATGAGGAATGTGGTGTTAGATGTGCCTAGACAGGTGGTAGAGCTAGGGGTTAATGAGGAATGTGGTGTTAGATGTGCCTAGACAGTGGTAGGAGCTAGGGGTTAATGAGGAATGTGGTGTTAGATGCTAGACAGGTGGTAGGAGCTAGTGCCTAGACAGGTGGTAGGAGCTAGGGGGATGAATGTGGTGTTAGATGTGCCTGGACAGGTGGTGGTAGGGGATAATGAGGAATGTGTGCCTAGACAGTGGTAGGAGCTAGGGGATAATGAGGAATGTGGTGTTAGATGTGCCTAGACAGTGGTAGGAGCTAGGGGTTAATGAGGAATGTGGTGTTAGATGTGCCTAGACAGTGGTAGGAGCTAGGGATAATGAGGAATGTGGTGTTAGATGTGCCTAGACAGGTGGTAGGAGCTAGGGGTTAATGAGGAATGTGGTGTTAGATGTGCCTAGACAGTGGTAGGAGCTGGGATAATGAGGAATGTGGTGTTAGATGTGCCTAGACAGGTGGTAGGAGCTAGGGATAATGAGGAATGTGGTGTTAGATGTGCCTAGACAGGTGGTAGGAGCTAGGGGTTAATGAGGAATGTGGTGTTAGATGTGCCTAGACAGTGGTAGGAGCTAGGGGATAATGAGGAATGTGGTGTTAGATGTGCCTAGACAGTGGTAGGAGCTAGGGGATAATGAGGAATGTGGTGTTAGATGTGCCTAGACAGTGGTAGGAGCTAGGGATAATGAGGAATGTGGTGTTAGATGTGCCTAGACAGGTGGTAGGAGCTAGGGGATAATGAGGAATGTGGTGTTAGATGTTGCCTAGACAGGTGGTAGGAGCTAGGGATAATGAGGAATGTGGTGTTAGATGTGCCTAGACAGTGGTAGGAGCTAGGGGTTAATGATGAATGTGGTGTTAGATGTGCCTAGACAGTGGTAGGAGCTAGGGGTTAATGATGAATGTGGTGTTAGATGTGCCTAGACAGTGGTAGGAGCTAGGGGATAATGAGGAATGTGGTGTTAGATGTGCCTAGACAGGTGGTAGGAGCTAGGGGATAATGAGGAATGTGGTGTTAGATGTGCCTAGACAGGTGGTAGGAGCTAGGGGTTAATGAGGAATGTGGTGTTAGATGTGCCTAGACAGGTGGTAGGAGCTAGGGGATAATGAGGAATGTGGTGTTAGATGTGCCTAGACAGGTGGTAGGAGCTAGGGGTTAATGAGGAATGTGGTGTTAGATGTGCCTAGACAGGTGGTAGGAGCTAGGGGTGGAATGTGGTGTTAATGGTAGGAGCTAGGGGATGAATGTGGTGTTAGATGTGCCTAGACAGGTGGTAGGAGCTAGGGGTTAATGAGGAATGTGGTGTTAGATGTGCCTAGACAGTGGTAGGAGCTAGGGGTTAATGTGGAATGTGGTGTTAGATGCTGCAGATGCATTGGGCTTGTGGATGAATATATACTATAGCCCTACCTGGGAATATTTACTAAACTAGTAAGGGTGCTAGAAACTAAAGCTAAACCAACGACTGCTATCTTCCATTCTTACTATAACACCTCATCGGAGCTGCTTCTCCCAGAATGCAACTGTAGAAAGATAATGAGCCCTTGATTTTGTAGTGCTCTAAACTTTCTGTATATGATGGGAATGTATTAGAACCTGGAAGTTGCTTTCTAGAAATGTTTTGAATATGGCAAATGGATGAAAAATGCTCAATGGAAGAAAGGAAGCTTCCATCATAAGTAACTGATTATTATATTTAAATCCTGCTCCAAAATATCCTGATTGTTATATTTAAATCTTGCTCCAAGATAACCTGATTATTATATTTCAATTCTGCCCCAAAATAACCTGATTATTATATTTCAATTCTGCCCCAAAATAACCTGATTATTATATTTAAATTCTGCCCCAAAATAACCTGATTATTATATTTAAATTCTGCCCCAAAATAACCTGATTATTATATTTAAATTCTGCCCCAAAATAACCTGATTATTATATTTCAATTCTGCTCCAAAATAACCTGATTATTATATTTCAATTCTGCTCCAAAATAACCTGATTATTATATCTGAATCCTGCTCCAAAATAACCTGATTATTATATTTAAATCCTGCTACAAAATAACCTTTATGTGGATTAATGTCTTTTTTTCATCCATGCCCACCTCTGCTACTCTTCCTCAATGGTCCTAATTTCACCATTACAGAGATGATGTTGAGGAAGGTGGTCCCCCATTCCTTGAACCTCATTATACCTGTGTTTCATTACCGTAACGGCAAGGATGAAGGAGGACGTTTTCTCATATAAAAGGATCTTTCTTTGCCCCTTTTGAGATCTTGTCTGAAAAGCTTATTTTATTAACCTATAAAGGAATGATTACAGGAACGATGCAGAAAGTTGATGACTGTTAACAACTTGTTTATCTCTCACATTGGGGTGTTATTTAATATAATACTGTATATCAATTATTTATTGTTATAGTTCATATTCATATTTACCTGTTTTCTTGAAGTGTACTTCTGGCCACATTTACTGTAATGTATGGTGTATTACACTGGTCATAAACACCTCAATTTGGGTGAGTGAATGTTCTGCAGAGCTGTGCCTAGTCAACTGAATGTGTACTGAATGTGCTAGCAGGCACCAGGGTTGTAAACTTCTGGGAACTTCTGGGAATTTCCGGTTTTCTTCTTCAGAAATCCCATTGGAAGATTTCTGGAAGTTTCGAACTTTGCAACCCCAGCAGGCACCGACAGCTTGTCCTGAGCTTATGTACAGTATATATCACTAATCATGATATCTATTCTGCTCTTGCTTTTGGATGTTTGCTGCATGCAGAGGCCTATGAAGAGGAAGGTATGTGTATTCAGGTTCTTAAAGTTGTATGTACTTCTGATTGGACAGACTGCACTGTGTCAGTCTCCTGTCCCAGTTCAGCAGGTTTACTCTATCGCAAGACTGGAGACCCTGTCCATGAGTCCACGTGCTCCAGTAGCAAAACACTGCCCAAATTTAGTCTCCTGCTAAATATCTTTCCCCTATACTCGCAACAAATGAATGAAAGTTAAAGGCCTGAGTAATCTCGGGATCCAAGAACCAAATCTCACGTGAATAGTCTGTCACGCGAAACTACGGCCTGAGTGGCCTGTATGAGAAATGCCAGCAAACAGACCTGTTGTGACGGCGTGAGAAAGGGCTGATGGAATATGAAATGCTGCAGTGACTCCTATGTTCATGTCTGCTCTGTCTGCTTCTCTTCCTGCATGACATTCTGCCAAACCAGTGGAGGAAGGAGAACAAGATGGTACTTTGTATTTCTCTGTCTGCTAGAGTGTTGCTGTTGCTTTGCTTGTGGTTTCTACCTGTTTGAGTGTGAAAGTCAAGCCAAAATCTAATCACAATGGCAGCGATGTTTCGGTACTTATTGAAAATTCATTGTAATTTCTGATTTTAATAAATATTTCTATCACCAACTTGACTTTTGGAATAGAATTAGCATGTATTATCCAAGTACAGAATTCAGTCTTGGATTGTAGAAAGAGTCTAATTCTGACAATGAAGTAGCTCTAATGAAGTAGAATAAAAGAGAATGGATTGTAGAAAGAGTCTAATTCTGACAATGAAGTAGTTCTAATGAAGTAGAATAAAAGAGAATGGATTGTAGAAAGAGTCTAATTCTGACAATGAAGTAGTTCTAATGAAGTAGAATAAAAGAGAATGGATTGTAGAAAGAGTCTAATTCTGACAATGAAGGAGTTCTAATGAAGTAGAATAAAAGAGAATGGATTGTAGAAAGAGTCTAATTCTGACAATGAAGGAGTTCTAATGAAGTAGAATAAAGGAGAATGGAAGTCATGAGTAGCATAGAGATCCTACATAGTGAACAGTAAAGTATTACTCTTGTCCTACTCATCCTTTACAAGCACCTACACTGTACACATCTGTTATTATACATCTTAAACAGCTGTTTTTCACTAACACATACCAAATTAACATCGTGAAATTGAAAGTAAAACCTACAAATGGTTTACTTTTCCTATTATAATATTTAATAAGTCATTATTTTTTATAAGTTAATAAAAGTAGCCTGAAACTGCGGCCCAGAGATGTAACACGGAGTGTGTCCCACACGCATATGTCCCCTTGATTAACTGAACCTCCATGTTGGGTCTGTTGCTTGAGATCTTTGTCACTGGTTTGTGACATCTCTAACACTGTAATATATTCTTCCCTCACGTTCACGATGTTCTTACCGAACAGAGAGAAGCCCAAGTTCAAGTGAGTAGAACTTCTATTCAACACTCATGTCAGACCAACCAGTTCAAGCTGTGTGTGTGTGTGTGTGTGTGTGTGTGTGTGTGTGTGTGTGTGTGTGTGTGTGTGTGTGTGTGTGTGTGTGTGTGTGTGTGTGTGTGTGTGTGTGTGTGTGTGTGTGTGTGTGTGTGTGTGTGTGTGTGTGTGTGTGTGTGTGTGTTCATCTAGGGTTGGTATCAAGTCAATCGGGAAGTAAACTGAAATACAACTGTCCTAATTGGAAGAAAAAAAACAAGTGAAGGAGGAATTGAACGAATTGGAAGAATTCGCTAGAATTTCAGTTTACTTTGTGAATTGACTGAATTGAAACTGAATTTTAACCGGAAGTCCAGAACCCTGGCGTCCACATGTTTGTAACCCTGTAGCTTGATGCTAAATGTTTTATAAGGACAGAACCCTGGCATCCACATGTTTGTAACCCTGTAGCTTGTATGCTAAATGTCATGTTTTGTCATTTATTATCATGTCTTGTCCCTGTGCTCCCCATGCTATTCGTTTCCCTCTGCTGGTCTTATTTGGTTCTTTCCTCCTTCTATCCCTCTCTCTCCCCTCCCTCTCTCACTCTCTCGCTCTCTCTTCTCTCTATCGTTCCGTTCCTGCTCCCAGCTGTTCCTATTCCCTAATCATCATTTAGTCTTCCCACACCTGTTCCCGATCCTTTCCCTGATTAGAGTCCCTATTTATTCCTTTGTGTTCCGTTCCTGTCCCGTCGGTTCCTTGTTTAGTATTCACCATGCTGTGATTGCGTTTCGCCCTGTCCTGTCGTGTTTTTTGCTGTGATTGTGTATCGCCCTGTCCTGTCGTGTTTTTTGCCTTCATCAGATGCTGCGTGTGAGCAGGTGTCTTATCAACTACGGCCTGCGCCTACCCGAAGCGACCTGCAGTCTGTGGCCGCTTCTCCAGTTATTCCCCTCTACAGACTAGAGGATTTTTGTTATTCTGTTTGGACTTAAATAAACTCTGTTTCTGTTAAGTCGCTTTTTGGTCCTCTTTCACCTGCATGACAGAAGGAACCGACCAAGGAATGGACCCAGCGACTTCAGACGCTCGTTACACTGCGTCGAGATCCAAGGAGCCATGCTCGGCAGACACGAGCAGGAATTGTCTGCTGCTCGCCATGCCGTGGGAGAACCTGGCCGCTCAGGTTTCCGACCTCTCTGGACAGTTCCAGAGTCTACGTGTGCCACCTGTTACTTCCTGGCCTGCCGAGCCTCCAGAACCTAGGGTTAATAACCCACCTTGCTACTCCGGGCAGCCCACTGAGTGCCGCTCCTTTCTCACGCAGTGTGAGATTGTGTTCTCTCTCCAACCCAACACATACTCTAGAGAGAGCTCGGGTTGCTTACGTCATTTCACTCCTTACTGGCCGGGCTCGAGAATGGGGCACAGCTATCTGGGAGGCAAGGGCTGATTGCTCTAACAAATTCCAGAACTTTAAAGAGGAGATGATTCGGTTTTTGACCGTTCAGTTTTTTTGTGGGGAGGCTTCTAGGGCCCTGGCTTCCCTTATGCCAAGGTGAACGGTCCATAACGGATTATTCTATTGAGTTTCGCACTCTTGCTGCCTCTAGTGAGTGGAACGAGCCGGCGCTGCTCGCTCGTTTTCTGGAGGACTCCACGCAGTGGTTAAGGATGAGATTCTCTCCCGGGAGGTTCCTTCAGATGTGGACTCTTGATTGCTCTCGCCATCCGCATAGAACGCACGGGTAGATCTTCGTCCACCGGCTCGTGGAAGAGAGCTCGCATCAACGGTGTTTCCCTGCCCGCATCGCAACCATCTCCCTCCTCTGGCTTTGAGACTGAGCCCATGCAGCTGGGAGGGATTCGCATCTCGAATAAGGAGAGGGAACGGAGGATCACCAACCGCCTGTGCCTCTATTGCGGAGTTGCTGGACATTTGTTAATTCATGTCCAGTAAAGCCAGAGCTCATCTGCATCTGAGGGCTAGGTGAGCTGTCCTCAAGTCTCTCCATCAAAGTCCTGTTCATTACTTTGTCGTCCACCTCACTGGACCGGTTCGGTGCTACATGTAGTGCCTTGATAGACTCTTGGGGCTGAGGTTGTTTCATGGACGAAGCATGGGTTCGGAAACATGACATTCCTTTCAGAGAGTTAGAGAAGCTACGCCCATGTTCGCCCTTAGATGGTAGTCACATCTTCCCAGTATCAGATTTGAGACACTACCTTAACCCTCACAGTATCTGGTAACCACAGTGAGACTATTTCTTTTTGATTTCCGTTCACCGTTTACACTTGTTTTGGGTCATCCTGGCTAGTATGTCATAATCCTTCTATTAATTGGTCTAGTAATTCTATCCTATCCTGGAACGCTTTGTCATGTGAAGTGTTTAATGTCTGCATCCCTCCCTGTTTCTTCTGTCCCTACTTCTCAGGGAGGAACCTGGCGATTTGACAGGAGTGCCGGAGGAATATCATGATCTGCGCACGGTCTTCAGTCGAATCCCGAGCCAACTCCCTTCCTCCTCACCGGTCGATATGATTGTAGTATTGATCTCCTTCCGGGGACCACTCCTCCTCGAGTAGACTATACTCTCTGTCGGCTCCCCGAACGTAAGGGCTCTCGAGGATTATTTGTCTGTGTCTCTTGACGCCGGTACCATAGTGCCTTCTTCTTCTCCGGCCGGGGCGAAGGTTCTTTTTGTTAAGAAGAAGGACGGTACTCTGCGCCCCTGCGTGGATTATGAGGGCTGAATGACATAACGGTTAAGAATCGTTATCCGCTTCCCCTATGTCAGCCTCGAGATTCTGCAGGGAGCCAGGTGCTACTAAGTTGACCTTCGTAACGCTTACCATCTCGTGCGCTCAGAGAGGGGGACGAGTGAAACGGCGTTTAACACTCCCGTTAGGGCATTTTAGTACCGGTTCTGCCGTTCGGGTTCTAATGCGCCAGCTGTTTTTCAGGCATTAGTTATGATGTTCTGAGAGACATGCTGAACATTTTTGTTTTTGTCTATCTTGACGAGATCCTGATTTTTCTCCGTCACTCGAGATTCATGTTCAGCACGTTCGACGTGTTCTACAGCGCTTAGAGAATTGTCTTTACGTAAAGGCTGAGAAGTGCTCTTTTCATGTCTCCTCCGTTACTTTTCTCGGTTCCGTTATTTCCGCTGAAGGCATTCAGATGGATTCCGCTAAGGTCCAAGCTGTCAGTGATTGGCCCGTTCCAAGGTCACGTGTCGTAGTTGCAGCGCTTTTTAGGTTTCGCGAATTCTATCGAAGCGTTTCATTCGTAATTTCGGTCAAGTTGCTGCCCCTCTCACAGCTCTTACTTCTGTCAAGACGTGTTTTAAGTGGTCCGGTTCCGCCCAGGAGCTTTTGATCTTCTAAAAGAACGTTTTACGTCCGCTCCTATCCTCGTTACTCCTGACGTCACTAGACAATTCATTGTCGAGGTTGACGCTCAGAGGTAGGCGTGGGAGCCATTCTATCCCAGCGCTTCCAGTCTGACGATAAGGTTCATCCTTGCGCTTATTTTTCTCATCGCCTGTCGCCATCTGAGCGCAACTATGATGTGGGTAACCGTGAACTGCTCGCCATCCGCTTAGCCCTAGGCGAATGGCGACCGTTCCTTTTGTCGTTTGGACAGACCATAAGAACCTTGAGTACATCCGTTCTGCCAAACGACTTAATGCCCGTCAAGCTCAAGTTGGGCGTTGTTTTTGTTTTCTGAGTTTGTGATTTCTCTACTGTCCGGGTAGCAAGAACACCAAGCCTTGCCTGTCTGTTTAGTTCTTCTGTGGTTTCTACTGATCCGGGTTCTTTCCTTATGGGCGTGTTGTCGGGTTAACAGTCTTGGGGGAATTGAAAGACAGGTTAAGGGGGCACTCACGCACACTCTTGCCGCGCGCTTGTCCTAGTAACCTCCTTTTCGTTCCTGTTTCCACTCGTCTGGCTGTTCTTCCAGTGGGCTCACTCTGCCAAGTTAGCTGGTCATCCCGGTGTTCGAGGCACTCTTGCGTCTATTCGCCAGCGCTTTTGGTGGCCGACTCAGGGCGTGACACGCGCCCGTTTCGTGGCTGCTTGTTCGGACTGCGCGCAGACTAAGTCGGGTAACTCTCCTCCTGCCGGTCGTCTCAGACCGCTCCCCATTCCTTCTCGACCATGGTCTCACATTGCCTTAGACTTCATTACCGGTCTGCCTTTGTCTGCGGGAAGACTGTGATTCTGACGGTTGTCGATAGGTTCTCTAAGGCGGCACATTTCATTCCCCTCGCTAAACTTCCTTCCGCTAAGGAGACGGCACAAATCATTATTGAGAATGTATTCAGAATTCATGGCCTCCCGTTAGACGCCGTTTCAGACAGAGGCCCGCAATTCACGTCACAGTTTTGGAGGAGTTCTGTCGTTTGATTGGTGCGTCCGTCAGTCTCTCTTCCGGGTTTCATCCCCAGTCTAACGGTCAAGCAGAGAGGGCCAATCAGACGATTGGTCGCATACTACGCAGCCTTTCTTTCAGAAACCCTGCGTCTTGGGCAGAACAGCTCCCCTGGGCAGAATACGCTCACAATTCGCTTCCTTCGTCTGCTACCGGGTTATCTCCGTTTCAGAGTAGTCTGGGTTACCAGCCTCCTCTGTTCTCATCCCAGCTTGCCGAGTCAGCGTTCCCTCCGCTCAAGCGTTTGTCCAACGTTGTGAGCGCACCTGGAGGAGGGTGAGGTCTGCACTTTGCCGTTACAGGGCACAGACGGTGAGAGCCGCCAATAAACGCAGGATTAAGAGTCAAGGTATTGTTGCGGCCAGAGAGTGTGGCTTTCCACTCGCAACCTTCCTCTTACGACAGCTTCTCGTAAGTTGACTCCGCGGTTCATTGGTCCGTTCCGTGTCTCCCAGGTCGTCAATCCTGTCGCTGTGCGACTGCTTCTTCCGCGACATCTTCGTCGCGTCCATCCTGTCTTCCATGTCTCCTGTGTTAAGCCCTTTCTTCGCACCCCCGTTCGTCTTCCCTCCCCCCTCCCGTCCTTGTCGAGCGCACCTATTTACAAGGTACATAAGATCATGGACATGCGTTCTCGGGGACGGGGTCACCAATACCTAGTGGATTGGGAGGGTTACGGTCCTGAGGAGAGGAGTTGGGTTCCGTCTCGGGGCGTGCTGGACCGTTCACTCATCGATGATTTCCTCCGTTGCCGCCAGGATTCCTCCTCGAGTGCGCCAGGAGCGCTCGGTGAGTGGGGGTACTGTCATGTTTGTCATTTATTATCATGTCTTGTCCCTGTGCTCCCCATGCTATTCGTTTCCCTCTGCTGGTCTTATTTGGTTCTTTCCCTCCTTCTATCCCTCTCTCTCCCCTCCCTCTCTCACTCTCTCGCTCTCTCTTCTCTCTATCGTTCCGTTCCTGCTCCCAGCTGTTCCTATTCCCCTAATCATCATTTAGTCTTCCCACACCTGTTCCCGATCCTTTCCCTGATTAGAGTCCCTATTTATTCCTTTGTGTTCCGTTCCTGTCCCGTCGGTTCCTTGTTTAGTATTCACCATGCTGTGATTGCGTTTCGCCCTGTCCTGTCGTGTTTTTGCTGTGATTGTGTATCGCCCTGTCCTGTCGTGTTTTTGCCTTCATCAGATGCTGCGTGTGAGCAGGTGTCTCTATCAACTACGGCCTGCGCCTACCCGAAGCGACCTGCAGTCTGTGGCCGCTTCTCCAGTTATTCCCCTCTACAGACTAGAGGATTTTTGTTATTCCCTGTTTGGACTTAAATAAACTCTGTTTCTGTTAAGTCGCTTTTGGGTCCTCTTTCACCTGCATGACACTAAATGCTTTATAAGGACAGAACCCTGGCATCCACATGTTTGTAACCCTGTAGCTTGTATGCTAAATGCTTTATAAGGACAGAACCCTGGCTTCCACATGTTTGTAACCCTGTAGCTTGTATGCTAAATGCTTTATAAGGACAGAACCAACAGTGGCAGCTCAGAACCAGGTGAATTTTGCTGCGTTGTCCTAACAGCATTAGATATAACTTACGTGGCATCTTTTGACATTCCATAGAGTCCCTAAGGTCCCTGATGGCGAGAAAGTGGACTTTGACGTAAGTACACAGTAAATCGTTTCTCTTTAATCCTGTTTCTTGAATTTAAACATCCTTGGCCAAAAGAAAGCAACTGTTTAGGTCTGGTACAGTGATACATCACTTGAGGTCATCTCTCTCTAACTTTTGTTGTTTTAACAGGACCTCCATAAGAGCGTCAGAACAAAGACCTGATTGAGCTGCAGGGGCTGATCGGCGTCCATTTTGAGAACAGGAAGAAGGAGGAGGAGGAGCTTATCGCCCTCAAGTCCAGAATTGTGAGCTGTTTGGGAGTCAAATCCATTTCAATTGCGGGCCATTCAGGAAGTACTCTGCAATTACAACTACAATTCTTCTTCTACTCTTTTCAATTAGGAACATTTAGGAATTGGAGTTGTAATTTGGTTAACGTTCTGAATTGACTGGAAATTGAAATGGAATTGACCTTAACCCTGGTAGAACCAGGTATAAATTCAGGAGTAGAAACTATGCTTGACTTGTGGAATGGAGCCCAAACTGATACATAGGTCGATGTTGACCTTTTGTGAGTTTTGGGCTTCTGTCTTGAAGAACTTCTAGAACTTAATTCCAATCCTTTAGCCCAAGTAACAAGGCTACAGTAAACCATGTGTTCTGGTGTCAGACTGGTAAACAACCTATCTCTTAGCCCAAGTAACAAGGCTACAGTAAACCATGTGTTCTGGTGGCCTAACAACCTATCTCTTAGCCCAAGTAACAAGGCTACAGTAAACCATGTGTTCTGGTGTCAGACTGGTAAACAACCTATCTCTTAGCCCAAGTAACAAGGCTACAGTAAACCATGTGTTCTGGTGGCCTAACAACCTATCTCTTAGCCCAAGTAACAAGGCTACAGTAAACCATGTGTTCTGGTATCAGACTGGTAAACCACCTATCTCTTAGCCCAAGTAACAAGGCTACAGTAAACCATGTGTTCTGGTGTCAGACCGGTAAACCACCTATCTCTTAGCCCAAGTAACAAGGCTACAGTAAACCATGTGTTCTGGTGGCCTAACAACCTATCTCTTAGCCCAAGTAACAAGGCTACAGTAAACCATGTGTTCTGGTATCAGACTGGTAAACAACTGTGTCTGTGGTTCTATTCCTCTCAGGAGAAACGCAGGTCAGAGAGGGCTGAGATCCAGAGGGTACGCACTGAGAAGGACAAGGAACGCCAGGCCAGACGTGAGGTCTGTATAGCCTAAACTCTGCAGGCAAACACATGAATTCAACATGTACTTTAAGTTTGTGTTGTTTTTACCAACATGTGGTTGCTTAACGTGGGTGTTGTGGTTACTTAACGTGGGTGTTGTTGTTGCTTAACGTGGGTGTTGTGGTCGCTTAACGTGGGTGTTGTTGTTGCTTAACGTGGGTGTTGTGGTTGCTTAACGTGGGTGTTGTGGTTGCTTAACGTTGGTGTTGTGGTTGCTTAACGTGGGTGTTGTGGTTGCTTAACGTGGGTGTTGTGGTTGCTTAACGTGGGTGTTGTGGTTACTTAACGTGGGTGTTGTGGTTACTTAATGTGGGTGTTGTTGTTGCTTAACGTGAGTGTTGTTGTTGCTTAATGAGGGTGTTGTGGTTGCTTAACGTGGGTGTTGTTGTTGCTCAACGTGGGTGTTGTTGTTGCACAACGTGGGTGTTGTGGTTGCTTAACGTGGGTGTTGTTGTTGCTTAACGTGGGTGGTGTGGGTGTTGTGGTTACTTAACGTGGGTGTTGTGGTTGCTTAACGTGGCTGTTGTGGTTGCTTAACGTGGGTGTTGTGGTTACTTAACGTGGGTGTTGTGGTTACTTAACGTGGGTGTTGTGGTTACTTAACGTGGGTGTTGTGGTTACTTAACGTGGGTGTTGTGGTTGCTTGTACAGGAGGAGAGGCTGAAGAAGGAGGAGATGGATCAAGGAGAAAGGCTGATGACGACGCTAAGAAGAAGTCAGCTCTGACCAACATGGGCTCCAGCTATAGCAGCTCACTGCAGAAGGTCAGGTGACCTCCACACACACCACGCTAAACACAAATCCAGGGCCTCTCAAAATGCTTGTCGTTTCCTACTTATTATTTTATTTAACTAGACAAGTCAGTTAATTAAGAGCAAATTCTTATTTATAATGATGGCCCACCCAGGCCAAACAATAACCCGGATGACACTGGAGCCTATTGTGCGCCGCCCTATGGCACTTCCAATCACGGCCAGTTCTGAAACAGCCTGGAATTGAACCAGGGTCTGTAGTGATGGCTGCGTGCAGTGCCTTGAGACCGCTGCGCCATTCGGAGTGCACTACCTTGTTCCCTACATATAGAGTGTACCACCTCGTTCCCTACATATAGAGTGTACTCCTTTGGAAAACATAGACCTATCTTCATCACAGCCAACCTGGTCTTCTGGAAACACGTTTTAAGGTTTAATTAGTGGATGCTTCAGTCCTAGTTGGTTCCATGAAACGACACGCATCACATAACAACGTAACATGATTGGAAGATAATGAGAGAGAGACGTCACATGATTGGAAGATAATGAGAGAGAGACGTCACATGATTGGAAGATAATGAGAGAGAGACGTCACATGATTGGAAGATAATGAGAGAGAGACGTCACATGATTGGAAGATAATGTGAGAGAGACGTCACATGATTGGAAGATAATGAGAGAGAGACGTCACATGATTGATGTTACAGATTGTTTGTCATTAAGAACTGTAGCTCTGAAGCTCTTGTTCAACACAGACCTAGACGAAATCTGAAATGGCCCCACCCTTATTTCCCATTGCCTGACGACTCATCTGAACTTAATTACGTTGTTCTATCGATCGCCCCATTCACCTGTCTGAACCTGCCGTCCTAGAAGTCGTTTGTGCTGATGTCAAAAATGACGCGATTCATTTATCCGTGTAGGCCAGCTCTGTCCCAACCCATCGGTTTCTGGGACCAATCAGAACCGGTCAGAATGTGTTCGCTTACTCAAAGAGATCCAGAAGAAACATTAGTGGCCGTGGCGTTGGGCCTGAGTGATGTGGATGGGCAGCCAGGCTATATTCCCCTATGTGTGTGTGTGTCTCTGAACCTGTTGCCGTTGCTCTGTCACCTCCCCAGGCCGACACTAAGAGAGGAGAGTAAGAAGCAGACTGAGAGAGAGAAGAAGAAGAAGATCCTAGCGGAGCGACGCAAACCTCTCAACATCGACCATCTGAATGAGGACAAGCTAAAGTAAGATATTAGTTTCGGTGGGAGCGTGGATATGTTTGTATCTGTGTTAGTCAAAAGAGGCAGCGTCCTTTGACATAGTTGTAGAGGAACTAGAATATTCCTTGTAGACATCTCTAGACTATGACAATACTTCCTTTCGCTGTTGTCATTTTTCATATCACAGAAATGTGCAGATTTTGAGCCAACCTCCTGAATGTATTGTCCTTTGCAGGGACAAGGCCAAGGATCTATGGGAGTGGATGCACCTACTGGAGTCTGAGAAGTATGAGCACATTGAGAAACTCAAGAGGCAGAAGTATGAGGTGAGTGATTATTTTATTACATTTTTAATGTCCTTCTTCCATAGAGATACTATGCAAAATGACTGTTATTATACATTAGGTTTGGAGTCAATTCACTTTTCAATGAAGTATTTTTAATACAATAAAGGTATATATACAGAGCCTTGCGAAAGTATTCGGCCTCCTTGCAAAACAGAAAAAATGTCAGTCTCTCGATGTGCAAAACTGATAGAGACATACCCCAAGCGACTTACAGCTGTAATCGTAGCAAAAGGTGGCGCTACAAAGTATTAACTTAAGGGGGCTGAATAATTTTGCACGCCCAATTTTTCAGTTTTTGATTTGTTAAAAAAGTTTGAAATATCCAATAAATGTCGTTCCACTTCATGATTGTGTCCCACTTGTTGTTGATTCTTCACAAAAAAATACAGTTTATATCTTTATGTTTGAAGCCTGAAATGTGGCAAAGGTCGCAAAGTTCAAGGGGGCCGAATACTTTCGCAAGGCACTGTATATATATTTTTCGATTTATTTTCTCTCCACATAATTTGAAGGGGCAGTCTGTAGTAGATACATAAACTACGTGGTCAAAAGTATGTGGACATGTCCAACATCTCATTCAAAATCATGGGCATTAATATGGAGTTGGTCCCCTCCTTTGCTGCTATAACAGCCTCCACTCTTCTGGGAAGGCTTTCCACTAGATGTTGGAACATTGCTGCTATAACAGCCTCCACTCTGCTGGGAAGGCTTTCCACTAGATGTTGTAACATTACTGCTATAACAGCCTCACTCTGCTGGGAAGGCTTTCCACTAGATGTTGGAACATTGCTGCTATAACAGCCTCCACTCTTCCTGGAAAGGCTTTCCACTAACATTGCTGCTCCACTCTGCTGGGAAGGCTTTCCACTAGATGTTGGAACATTACTGCTATAACAGCCTCCACTCTGCTTTCCACTAAATGGGAAGGCTTTCCACTAGATGTTGGAACATTGCTGCTATAACAGCCTCCGCTCTTCTGGGAAGGCTTTCCACTAAATGATGGAACATTGCTGCGGGGACTTGCGGGTTAACTGCCTTGTTCATGGGAAGAACGACAGATTTTTACCTTGTCAGCTCTGGGATTTGATCTTGCAACCTTTCGGTTACTGGTCCAACACTTTAATTGGGGAGGAAATGGTGGTAATTGCTGGAGTAGGATGGTTGGATTGGAATCAAATACATTAAACACACGTGTTTGATGAAACGTGTTTGATGACACGTGTTTGATGACACGTGTTTGATGAAACGTGTTTGATGAAACGTGTTTGATGACACGTGTTTGATGACACGTGTTTGATGACACGTGTTTGATGACACGTGTTTGATGACACGTGTTTGATGACCGTGTTTGATGACACGTGTTTGATGACACGTGTTTGATGACGTGTTTGATGACACGTGTTTGATGAACGTGTTTGATGACACGTGTTTGATGACAACGTGTTTGATGAAATGACGTGTTTGATGAAACGTGTTTGATGAAACGTGTTTGATGACACGTGTTTGATGACACGTGTTTGATGACACGTGTTTGATGCCATTTCATTCGCCTCCTTTCGGTCAGTATTAGTGTGAGCCGTCACTCCTCCTGTGATTTAATGACATCAGATCAACTACAAACCCTTGTGAAGATATTGACTGTGCCGATCCAGACACTAGTCCACTAGTGCTGTACTGGGTATGTGTGTCGGTGAGAGTAGTCTTGGTTTCCCAACTCAGCCCAACAGGACGTCCCAACAGGACTGCTGCTGTCTCTTTAAAGGTGTCGCTAATGACCCAGAGGTCATGGGTCAAATGTAACGCCCACTGGCAACCTCCCTGCTGCTTCTGATTGGTTTAAACGCGCTCATGTGTTGTTTTCAGGTCATCTCTCTCAGAAATCGTATTGATGAGCTTCAGAAACAGTAAGTACTGCTGCCTCCCACTCCCTCAGAATTCCCTCCTCTCCCAGTCATTGTCCGCCTCCCACTCCCTCAGAATTCCCTCCTCTCCCAGTCATTGTCTGCCTCCCACTCCCTCAGAATTCCCTCCTCTCCCAGTCATTGTCTGCCTCCCACTCCCTCAGAATTCCCTCCTCTCCCAGTCATTGTCTGCCTCCCACTCCCTCAGAATTCCTCCTCTCCCAGTCATTGTCTGCTCTCCCACTCCCTCAGAATTCCCTCCTTCTCCCAGTCATTGTCTGCCTCCCACTCCCTCAGAATTCCCTCCTCTCCCAGTCATTGTCTGCCTCCCACTCCCTCAGAATTCCTCCTCTCCCAGTCATTGTCTGCCTCCCACTCCCTCAGAATTCCCTCCTCTCCCAGTCATTGTCTGCCTCCCACCTCTACAGAATTCTCTCTCTCCCAGTCATTGTCTGCCTCCCACTCCCTCAGAATTCCCTCCTCTCCCAGTCATTGTCTGCCTCCCACTCCCTCAGAATTCCCTCCTCTCCCAGTCATTGTCTGCCTCCCACTCCCTCAGAATTCCCTCCTCTCCCAGTCATTGTCTGCCCTCCCACTCCCTCAGAATTCCCTCCTCTCCCAGTCATTGTCTGCCTCCCACTCCCTCAGAATTCCCTCCTCTCCCAGTCATTGTCTGCCTCCCACTCCCTCAGAATTCCTCCTCTCCCAGTCATTGTCTGCCTCCCACTCCCTCAGAATTCCCTCCTCTCCCAGTCATTGTCTGCCTCCCACTCCCTCAGAATTCTCTCCTCTCCCAGTCATTGTCTGCCTCCCACTCCCTCAGAATTCCCTCCCTCTCCCAGTCATTGTCCGCCTCCCACTCCCTCAGCACTCCCTCTTCTCCCAGTCATTGTCTGCCTCCCACTCCCTCAGAATTCCCCCTCCTCTCCCAGTCATT
>NW_025750702.1:10000-18067 GCF_021184085.1 Oncorhynchus gorbuscha | reverse complement strand
TGGGGTTTGGTGTTTAGAGAAGACCAAGCAGACCAGACCGGGGTTTGGGGTTTAGAGAGAACAAGCAGACCAGACTGGGGTTTGGTGTTTAAACCAAGCAGACCCGGGGTTTGGGGTTTAGAAGAACCAAGAGACCAGACTTCAGGGTTTGGTGTTTAGAAGACAAACCAGACCGGGGTTTAGAACCAAGCAGACCAAGCAGACCAGACCGGGGTTTGGGGTTTAGAAGACCAAACAGACCAGGCCGGGGTTTGGGTTTAGAGAAGACCAAGCAGACCAGACCGGGGTTTGGGGTTTAGAGAAGACCAAACAGACCAGACCCGGGTTTGGGGTTTAGAGAAGAACAAGCAGACCAGGTTTAGAGAAGACCAAACAGACCAGACCCGGGTTTGGGGTTTAGAAGACCAAGCAGACCAGGTTTAGAGAAGACCAAGCAGATCAGACCGGGGTTTGGGTTCAGAAGACCAAACAGACCAGGTTTAGAGAAGACCAAGCAGACCAGGTTTAGAGAAGACTAAGCAGACCAGGCCTTGGTTTGGGGTTTAGAGAAGACCAAGCAGACCAGGTTTAGAAGACCAAGCATACCAGGCCGGGTTTGGGGTTTAGAAGACCAAGCAGACCAGGTTTAGAAGACCAAACAGACCAGACCCCGGGTTTGGGGTTTAGAAAGACCAAGCAGACCAGGTTTAGAAGACCAAGCAGATCAGACCGGGGTTTGGGTTCAGAGAAGACCAAACAGACCAGGTTTAGAAGACCAAGCAGACCAGGTTTAGAGAAGACTAAGCAGACCAGGCCTTGGTTTGGGGTTTAGAGAAGACCAAGCAGACCAGGTTTAGAGAAGAGCAAGCAGACCAGGCCGGGGTTGGGGGTTTAGAGAAGACCAAGCAAACCAGACCGGGGTTGGGGGTTTAGAGAAGACCAAGCAGACCAGGTTTAGAGAAGACCAAGCAGACCAGACCAGGGTTTGGGGTTTAGAGAAGACCAAGCAGACCAGACCGGGGTTTGGGGTTTAGAGAAGACCAAACAGACCAGACCAGGGGTTTATAGAAGACCAAACAGACCAGGCCGGGGTTTGGGGGTTTAGAGAAGACCAAGCAGACCAGGCCGGGGTTTGGGGTTTAGAAGACCAAGCAGACCAGACCGGGGTTTGGGGTTTAGAGAAGACCAAACAGACCAGACCGGGGTTTGGGGTTTAGAAGACCAAGCAGACCAGGTTTAGAAAGACCAAACAGACCAGACCCGGGTTTGGGATTTAGAAGACCAAGCAGACCAGGTTTAGAGAAGACCAAACAGACCAGACCCGGGTTTGGGGTTTAGAGAAGACCATGCAGACCAGGTTTAGAGAAGACCAAGCAGATCAGACCGGGGTTTGGGTTCAGAAAGACCAAACAGACCAGACCCGGGGTTTGGGGTTTAGAAGACCAAGCAGACCAGGTTTAGAGAAGACCAAGCAGACCAGGTTTAGAAGACCAAGCAGACCAGGCCTTGGTTTGGGGTT
Organism: Oncorhynchus gorbuscha; assembly: GCF_021184085.1. Taxonomy (NCBI): domain Eukaryota; kingdom Metazoa; phylum Chordata; class Actinopteri; order Salmoniformes; family Salmonidae; genus Oncorhynchus; species Oncorhynchus gorbuscha. The sequence continues at coordinate 16,569 of NW_025750702.1, read as the reverse complement.
TAGAGAAGACCAAGCAGACCAGGTTTAGAGAAGACCAAGCAGACCAGGCCGGGGTTGGGGGTTTAGAGAAGTCCAAGCAAACCAGACCGGGGTTGGGGGTTTAGAGAAGACCAAGCAGACCAGGTTTAGAGAAGACCAAGCAGACCAGACCAGGGTTTGGGGTTTAGAGAAGACCAAGCAGACCAGACCAGGGTTTGGGGTTTAGAGAAGACCAAGCAGACCAGACCGGGGTTTGGGGTTTAGAGAAGACCAAGCAAACCAGACCGGGGTTGGGGGTTTAGAGAAGACCAAGCAGACCAGGTTTAGAGAAGACCAAGCAGACCAGACCGGTGTTTGGGGTTTAGAGAAGACCAAACAGACCAGACCGGGGTTTGGAGTTTAGAGAAGACCAAACAGACCAGGCCGGGGTTTGGGGTTTATAGAAGACCAAACAGACCAGACCGGGAGTTTATAGAAGACCAAACAGACCAGACTGGGGTTTGGGTTTATAGAAGACCAGGCAGACCAGGCCGGGGTTTGGGGTTTAGAGAAGACCAAACAGACCACACCGGGGTTTATAGAAGACCAAACAGACCAGGCCGGGGTTTGGGGTTTAGAGAAGACCAAGCAGACCAGGCCGGGGTTTGGGGTTTAGAGAAGGCCAAGCAGACCAGACCGGGGTTTGGGGTTTAGAGAAGACCAAGCAGACCAGGTTTAGAGAAGACCAAGCAGACCAGACCAGGGTTTGGGGTTTAGAGAAGACCAAGCAGACCAGACCGGGGTTTGGGGTTTGGAGAAGACCAAGCAAACCAGACCGGGGTTGGGGGTTTAGAGAAGACCAAGCAGACCAGGTTTAGAGAAGACCAAGCAGACCAGACCGGGGTTTGGGGTTTAGAGAAGACCAAACAGACCAGACCGGGGTTTGGAGTTTAGAGAAGACCAAACAGACCAGGCCGGGGTTTGGGGTTTATAGAAGACCAAACAGATCAGACCGGGGTTTGGGGTTTAGAGAAGACCAAGCAGACCAGACCGGGGTTTGGTGTTTAGAGAGACCAAGCAGAGAGAGTATTAGAGTATTAGTGAGGTCGATCACTGATGTTGGGCGATTAGTCCTGACTCACAGTCGGCGTTCCAATTAATCAAGATGGGGTTGAGGTCAGGGCTCTGTGCAGGCCGGTCAAGTTCTTCCACACCGATCTCAACAAACCATTTCTGTATGGACCTCGCTTTGGTCACGGTTGTCATGCTGAAACAGGAAAGGGCCTTCCCCGAACCATCTAGAATGTCATGGTATGCTGTAGCGTTAAGATTTCCCTTCACTAGAACTAAGGGGTCTGAACCATCTAGAATGTCATGGTATGCTGTAGCGTTAAGATTTCCCTTCACTAGAACTAAGGGGTCTGAACCATCTAGAATGTCATGGTATGCTGTAGCGTTAAGATTTCCCTTCACTAGAACTAAGGGGTCTGAACCATCTAGAATGTCATGGTATGCTGTAGCGTTAAGATTTCCCTTCACTAGAACTAAGGGGTCTGAACCATCTAGAGTGTCATGGTATGCTGTAGCGTTAAGATTTCCCTTCACTAGAACTAAGGGGTCTGAACCATCTAGAATGTCATGGTATGCTGTAGCGTTAAGATTTCCCTTCACTAGAACTAAGGGGTCTGAACCATCTAGAGTGTCATGGTATGCTGTAGCGTTAAGATTTCCCTTCACTAGAACTAAGGGGTCTGAACCATGAAAAACAGCCCCAGACCAATATTCTTCCTCCACCAAACTTTACAGTTGACACTATGCATTGGGGCCGGTAGCGTTCTACTGCCATCTGCCAAAACCAGGTTTGTTCATTGGACTGCCAGATGGTGAAACGTGATTCATCACTCCAGAGAACGCGTTTTCACTGCTCAAGTGTCAAATGGCGGTGAGCTTTACACCACTCCAGCCGGCGCTTGGCATTGCGTATGGTTATCCTAGGCTTGTGTGCGGCCGCTCGGCCACGGAAACCCATTTCCTGAAGCTCTCGACGGACAGTTATTGTGCTGACGTTTCTTCCAGAGGCAGTTTGGAACTCGGTAGTGGAGTGTTGCAACCCGAGGACAGACGAGTTTTACGAGCTACGCTCTTCAGCATGCAGTATTGTTGATGTGTTGCTGTCGTCGGGGATCAGAGCAACAGATTAGAGTCGAACGTAATCAATAACATAGACTGTGGCTACTAAGGCTATGCTTCATAATAACCTGGAGAAATACTTCGGAAACAAAGCTGCTGTACTTAAAAATGTTTTTATCTCATTGAAGGGACACAAATGGCAAATTGATTTCATCTATCAACTTAGAGATATATTGCAGAAGTAAATAAAATGTCATATCTTTGTCTTTAATGGATTCAGTGTGAACATATTATATTATCTCACTCCCTCCTCTCTCCTCTCTCTCTCTGTCTCTCTCTCTCTCTGTCTCTCTCTCTCTCTCTCTCTCTCTCTCTCTCTGTTACCTCTCTCTCTCCTCTCTCTCTCTGTCTCTCTCTCTCTCTGTCTCTCTCTCTCTCTCTCTCTCTCTCTCTCTGTTACCTCTCTCTCTCTCTCTCTCTCTCTGTTACCTCTCTCTCTCTCTCTCTCTCTCTCTCTCTCTCTCTCTCTCTCTCTCTCTCTCTCTCTCTCTCTCTCTCTCTCTCTCTCTCTCTCTCTCTCTCTCTCTCTCTGTTACCTCTCTCTGTCTCTCTCTCTCTCTGTCTCTCTCTCTCTCTCTCTCTGTTACCTCTCTCTCTCTCTCTCTCTCTCTCTCTCTCTCTCTCTCTCTCTCTCTCTCTCTCTCTCTCTCTCTCTCTCTCTCTCTCTCTCTCTCTCTCTCTCTCTCTCTCTCTCCCTCTCTCTCTGTTACCTCTCTCTCTCTCTTCTCTCTCTCTCCCTCTCTCTCTGTTACCTCTCTCTGTTACCTCTCTCTCTCTACTCTCTCTCTCCTCTCTCTCTCTGTTACCTCTATCTGTCTCTCTCTCTCTCTGTTACCTCTCTCTGTTACCTCTCTCTCTCTGTTTCCTCTCTCTCTCTCTGTTACCTCTCTCCTCTCTCTGTTACCTCTCTCTCTCTCTGTTACCTCTCTCTCTCTGTTTCCTCTCTCTCTCTCTGTTTCCTCTCTCTCTCTCTGTTACCTCTCTCTCTCTCTGTTACCTCTCTCTCTCTCTGTTACCTCTCTCTCTCTCTCTGTTACCTCTCTCTCTCTGTTACCTCTCTCTCTCTGTTACCTCTCTCTCTCTCTGTTACCTCTCTCTCTCTCTGTTACCTCTCTCTCTCTCTCTCTCTCTCTCTCTCTCTCTCTCTCTCTCTCTCTCTCTCTCTCTCTCTCTCTCTCTCTCTCTCTCTCTCTCTCTCTCTCTCTGTTACCTCTCTCTCTCTCTGTTACCTCTCTCTCTCTCTGTTACCTCTCTCTCTCTGTTACCTCTCTCTCTCTGTTACCTCTCTCTCTCTGTTACCTCTCTCTCTCTCTCTCTCTCTCTCTCTCTGTTACCTCTCTCTCTCTCTCTCTCTCTCTCTCTGTTACCTCTCTCTCTCTCTCTCTCTCTGTTACCTCTCTCTCTGTTACCTCTCTCTCTGTTACCTCTCTCTCTCTCTCTCTGTTACCTCTCTCTCTCTCTCTCTCTCTCTCTCTGTTACCTCTCTCTCTCTCTCTCTGTTACCTCTCTCTCTCTGTTACCTCTCTCTCTGTTACCTCTCTCTCTGTTACCTCTCTCTCTCTCTCTCTCTCTCTCTCTCTCTCTGTTACCTCTCTCTCTCTCTCTCTCTCTCTCTCTGTTACCTCTCTCTCTCTCTCTGTGTTACCTCTCTCTCTCTCTCTGTTACCTCTCTCTCTGTTACCTCTCTCTCTCTGTTACCTCTCTCTCTCTGTTACCTCTCTCTCTCTGTTACCTCTCTCTCTCTCTCTCTCTCTCTGTTACCTCTCTCTCTCTCTCTGTTACCTCTCTCTCTCTCTGTTACCTCTCTCTCTCTCTCTCTCTCTCTCTCTCTCTGTTACCTCTCTCTCTCTGTTACCTCTCTCTCTCTCTGTTACCTCTCTCTCTCTCTCTCTCTCTGTTACCTCTCTCTCTCTGTTACCTCTCTCTCTCTCTGTTACCTCTCTCTCTCTCTCTCTCTCTGTTACCTCTCTCTCTCTCTGTTACCTCTCTCTCTCTGTTACCTCTCTCTCTCTCTCTCTCTCTCTGTTACCTCTCTCTCTCTGTTACCTCTCTCTCTCTGTTACCTCTCTCTCTCTGTTACCTCTCTCTCTCTCTCTCTCTCTCTGTTACCTCTCTCTCTCTCTCTGTTACCTCTCTCTCTCGGAAACGCAGAAGGAAAAAAGAACAAACTAGAACTCGATTCTATAAAGATCCCTTCAAGTTCCTTAAAGTCTCTTCACAAAAAAAGAAAAAAGTGGAGCTCTAAAAACAACAAAGAAAGACCTAGAGGAGCACCTGAGAATAACAAACGTTGACTCAAGCGACATGAACATCTGGCCATCCCATCAGATATCCCACCCATTGAACCCCGGAACATCATATTGAGACCAGCCCTCCGACATGGAAAGAGGTGGAAGACACAGTTCGACGGGCAAGAACAGCATCAGCCCCGGGGCCAAATGGAGTCCGTACAAAGTGTATAAGAACACACCAGACGTCCTGAGGTTCCTCTGGAGGCTTATGAGAACAGCTTGGCAGAAGAAGATAATACCCAAAGTGTGGCGTAGGGCAGGCGGGGGTCCTGATCCTAAGGAGAAGGATGCAGTGAACATCAGCCAATTCCGCCCAATCTCCTTACTGAATGTCGAGGAAAAATCTTCTTTAGGGTCATTGCCCAGAGGATGGCCGAGTACCTACAAAGGAATACGTACGTCGATGCATCTGTACAGAAGGCAGGAATATCAGGGTTCTCTGGCTGCTTGGAACATTCCAGCATGATCTGGCATCAGATCCAAATGGCCAAGGTGGAGAAAAGGGACCTCCATGTAGTCTTCCTCGACCTCGCCAATGCATTTGGCTCTGTGCCCCATGAACTCCTGTGGTCTGCCTTCAGATTTTTCCACATACCGGACACCATCACAAACCTGGTGAAGTCGTACTTCCAGGATCTGCAGTTCTGCTTCACCACCTCAGAGTTCACCACCTCATGGCAGTGCCTGAATGTAGGTATAATGGCGGGATGTACCATTTCTCCGTTGGCATTCACAATGGCAATGGAGGTTATCATCAGATCCTCAAAATGGGTTGCTGGTGGACAGCGAGTCGACTCTGGTTTCCGCCTCCCTCCACTCAGAGCCTACATGGACGACATTACAACATTGACCACCACTGTCCCATGCACCAGGAGACTGCTCAGAAAACTTGAGGAGAACATCAGCTGGGCCCGTATGAAGATTAAACCATCCAAGTCACGCAGCATCTCGATTGTGAAGGGATCACTCTCTGACCTGAAATTCTTCATCGGAGATGACCAAATCCCAACAGTGTCTGAGCAGCCGGTAAAAAGCCTTGGAAGGTGGTATGATGCAAGCCTGAAGGACAAAGACCAGGTGCAACAGCTGCGTAAAGACATCGGTAGTAACCTACAGTCCATCGACAACACCCAGCTACCTGGAAAGTTAAAGGCCTGGTGTCTGCAGTTTGGTCTCCTACCCCGGGTGTTGTGGCCCTTAGCACTGTATGAGGTTCCAATCTCAACAGTGGAGAAGATGGAAAGAGGAGTCACAGGCTACTTAAAGAAGTGGCTTGGAGTTCCACGATGCCTTACCACCATAGGCCTCTATGGAGATGGTGTCCTCAAGCTGCCCCTCACCAGTCTAACAGAGGAATTCAAGTGTGCAAAAACCAGGCTCCAAATGACACTGAATGAATCTCGAGACCCAGTGGTGAGCAACAACGCGCCCGACCTTGGCAACTGGGCGCAAATGGAGGCCAGGAAAAGCAGTCCAGGAGGCAACAGCAGCCCTCAGACATGCTGACATTGTGGGTCATGTTCAGCAAGGGAGAGGAGGCCTTGGGCTAACTAGCCGTGCTGCTTGGAGTAAGGCCACTGCACCAGAGCGGCGGAAGATGGTAGTGCAGGAAATACGCCATCAGGAGGAGGCTGCAAGGTGGGCCAAGGCAGTCTCTCTTGCCAAACAGGGACAGTGGACTCGATGGGACAGTGTGGAGAAGAGGAAGATCAGCTGGAAGGATCTGTGGGCCATGGAAGCGAGGCGGTTGAGCTTTTCCATCAGAGCAACATATGACGTCCTTCCAACACCAGTTAATCTTCACCAATGGTATGGTGAAGATCCGGACTATGCCCTCTGTTCCATGCCAGCCAACCTCAGGCACATTCTCACAGGCTGTAAAACAAGCCTCGCCCAAGGACGCTACACTTGGCGTCACAACCAAGTCCTTAAAAACCTTGCGTCCGCCCTGGAGGACAAGCGAGCTGCCACCAACTCCCTACCACCCACAGCAGCATCACACTCCTTACGGACAAACTTTGTCCGCGAAGGAACTAAACCACCGAAGAGCGGCTCTACACCATTAGGCGAGACCAGCTGCGCTTGGCCCGCGACTGGAAAATGCTAGCTGACATTGGCCGGCAACTTGTG
>NW_025750702.1:0-2500 GCF_021184085.1 Oncorhynchus gorbuscha | reverse complement strand
CTCTCTCTCTCTCTCTCTCTCTGTTACCTCTCTCTCTCTCTGTTCTCTCTCTCTCTCTCTCTCTCTGTTACCTCTCTCTCTCTGTTACCTCTCTCTCTCTCTGTTACCTCTCTCTCTCTGTTACCTCTCTCTCTCTGTTACCTCTCTCTCTCTGTTACCTCTCTCTCTCTCTGTTACCTCTCTCTCTCTCTCTGTTACTCTCTGTTCTGTTACCTCTCTCTCTCTCTCTCTCTCTCTCTGTTACCTCTCTCTCTCTCTCTCTGTTACCTCTCTCTCTCTCTCTGTTACCTCTCTCTCTCTCTCTCTCTCTCTCTCTCTGTTACCTCTCTCTCTCTCTCTCTCTCTTTACCCTCTCTCTCTCTCTGTTACCTCTCTCTCTCTCTTTTCTCTCTCTCTCTCTGTTACCTCTCTCTCTCTGTTACCTCTCTCTCTCTGTTACCTCTCTCTCTCTCTTACTCTCTCTCTCTCTCTCTCTCTCTCTATTTACCTCTCTCTCTCTCTATTACCTCTCTCTCTCTCTCTATTATCTCTCTACCTCTCTCTCTCTCTGTTACCTCTCTCTCTCTCTCTCTCTCTCTCTCTCTCTCTCTCTCTACTCTCTCTCTCTCTCTCTCTCTGTTACTCTCTCTCTCTCTGTTCTCTCTCTCTCTCTCTCTCTGTTACCTCTCTCTCTCTCTGTTCCTCTCTCTCTCTCTGTTACCTCTCTCTCTCTCTCTGTTACCTCTCTCTCTCTCTCTGTTACCTCTCTCTCTCTCTCTCTCTCTGTTACCTCTCTCTCTCTCTCTCTCTCTCTCTCTCTCTCTGTTACCTCTCTCTCTCTGTTACCTCTCTCTCTCTCCTCTCTCTCTCTGTTACCTCTCTCTCTCTCTGTTACCTCTCTCTCTCTCTCTCTCTGTTACCTCTCTCTCTCTCTCTCTCTCTCCTCTCTCTCCTCTCTCTCTCTCCTCTCTCTCTCTGTACCTCTCTCTCTCTCTTTACCTCTCTCTCTCTCTCTCTCTCTCTCTGTTACCTCTCTCTCTCTCTGTTACCTCTCTCTCTCTGTTACCTCTCTCTCTCTCCTCTCTCTCTCTCTGTTACCTCTCTCTCTCTCTCTACCTCTCTCTCTCTCTCTCTCTCTCTCTCTCTCTCTGTTCTCTCTCTCTGTTACCTCTCTCTCTCTGTTACCTACCTCTCTCTCTCTCTTTACCTCTCTCTCTCTGTTACCTCTCTCTCTCTCTGTTACCTCTCTCTCTCTGTTACCTCTCTCTCTCTCTGTCTCTCCTCTCTCTCTCTCTCTGTTACCTCTCTCTCTCTCTCTCTCTCTTACCTCTCTCTCTCTGTTATTCCTCTCTCTCTCTCTCTGTTACCCTCTCTCTCTCTCTCTCTCTCTCTGTTACCTCTCTCTCTCTGTTACCTCTCTCTCTCTCTGTTACCTCTCTCTCTCTCTCTCTGTTACCTCTCTCTCTCTCTCTCTCTCTCTCTCTCTACCTCTCTCTCTCTCTCTCTCTCTCTCTCTCTCTTACCTCTCTCTCTCTCTCTCTCTCTATTACCTCTCTCTCTCTGTTACCTCTCTCTCTCTATTTACCTCTCTCTCTCTCCTCTCTCTGTTACCTCTCTCTCTCTCTCTCTCTGTTACCTCTCTCTCTCTCTCTCTCTCTCTCTCTCTCTCTATTACCTCTCTCTCTCTCTGTTACCTCTCTCTCTCTGTTACCTCTCTCTCTCTCTCTCCTCTCTCTCTCTCTCTGTTACCTCTCTCTCTCTCTATTTCCTCTCTCTCTACCTCTCTCTGTTACTCTCTCTCTCTGTTACCTCTCTCTCTCTCTCTCTCTCTCTCTCTCTCTCTCTCTCTCTCTATTACTCTCTCTCTCTCTCTCTCTGTTACCTCTCTCTCTCTCTATTACCTCTCTCTCTCTCTCTTACCTCTCTCTCTCTATTTACTCTCTCTCTCTCTGTTACTCTCTCTCTCTCTCTGTTACCTCTCTCTCTCTGTTACCTCTCTCTCTCTGTTACCTCTCTCTCTCTCTCTCTCTCTCTATTTCCCTCTCTCTCTCTCTGTTACCTCTCTCTCTCTCTCTGTTACCTCTCTCTCTCTCTCTCTCTCTCTCTCTCTCTCTCTGTTACCTCTCTCTCTCTGTTACCTCTCTCTCTCTCTCTCTCTCTCTGTTACCTCTCTCTCTCTCTCTCTCTCTATTTACCCTCTCTCTCTCTCTATCTACCTCTCTCTCTCTCTCTCCTCTCTCTCTCTGTTACCTCTCTCTCTCTGTTACCTCTCTCTCTCTGTTACCTCTCTCTCTCTCTCTCTCTCTCTCTGTTACCTCTCTCTCTCTGTTACCTCTCTCTCTCTGTTACCTCTCTCTCTCTCTGTTACCTCTCTCTCTCTGTTACCTCTCTCTCTCTGTTACCTCTCTCTCTCTCTGTTACCTCTCTCTCTCTGTTACCTCTCTCTCTCTCTCTCTGTTACCTCTCTCTCTCTCTCTCTCTCTGTTACCTCTCTCTCTCTCTCTCTCTCTGTTACCTCTCT
>NW_025750701.1:0-18074 GCF_021184085.1 Oncorhynchus gorbuscha | reverse complement strand
ATGAAAGTCTATGGTAGATGGTGTGGACATCTGGACACCTGGACACCTGGTAGAATGAAAGTCTATGGTAGATGGTGTGGACATCTGGACACCTGGACACCTGGTAGAATGAAAGTCTATGGTAGATGGTGTGGACATCTGGACACCTGGAGAATGAAAGTCTACATCTGGACACCTGGACACCTGGTAGAATGAAAGTCTATGGTAGATGGTGTGGACATCTGGACACCTGGACACCTGATAGAATGAAAGTCTATGGTAGATGGTGTGGACATCTGGACACCTGGTAGAATGAAAGGTAGATGGTGTGGACATCTGGACACCTGGACACCTGGTAGAATGAAAGTCTATGGTAGATGGTGTGGACATCTGGACACCTGGACACCTAGAATGAAAGTCTATGGTAGATGGTGTGGACATCTGGACACCTGGACACCTGGGTAGATGGTGTGGACATCTGGACACCTGGTAGAATGAAAGTCTATGGTAGATGGTGTGGACATCTGGACACCTGGACACCTGATAGAATGAAAGTCTATGGTAGATGGTGTGGACATCTGTGGACATCTGGACACCTGGACACCTGGTAGAATGAAAGTCTATGGTAGATGGTGTGGACATCTGGACACCTGGTAGAATGAAAGTCTATGGTAGATGGTGTGGACACCTGGACACCTGGTAGAATGAAAGTCTATGGTAGAATCTGGACACCTGAAAGTCTATGGTAGATGGTGTGGACATCTGGACACCTGGAGATGGTGATGGACATCTGGACACCTGGACACCTGGTAGAATGAAAGTCTATGGTAGATGGTGTGGACATCTGGACACCTGGACACCTGGTAGAATGAAAGTCTAAGTCATCTGGACACCTGGTAGATGATGGTGTGGACATCTGGACACCTGGTAGAATGAAAGTCTATGGTAGATGGTGTGGACATCTGGACACCTGGACACCTGGTAGAATGAAAGTCTATGGTAGATGGTGTGGACATCTGGACACCTGGTAGAATGAAAGTCTATGGTAGATGGTGTGGACATCTGGACACCTGGTAGAATGAAAGTCTATGGTAGATGGTGTGGACATCTGGACACCTGGTACATCTGGACTGGTAGAATGAAAGTCTATGGTAGATGGTGTGGACATCTGGACACCTGGACACCTGGTAGAATGAAAGTCTATGGTAGATGGTGTGGACATCTGGACATCTATGGTAGATGGTGTGGACATCTGGACACCTGGACACCTGGTAGAATGAAAGTCTATGGTAGATGGTGTGGACATCTGGACACCTGGACACCTGGACACCTGGTAGAATGAAAGTCTATGGTAGATGGTGTGGACATCTGGACACCTGGACACCTGGTAGAATGAAAGTCTATGGTAGATGGTGTGGACATCTGGACACCTGGTAGAATGAAAGTCTATGGTAGATGGTGTGGACATCTGAAAGAATGAAAGTCTATGGTAGATGGTGTGGACATCTGGACACCTGGTAGAATGAAAGTCTATGGTAGATGGTGTGGACATCTGGACACCACCTGGTAGAATGAAAGTCTATGGTAGATGGTGTCTGGACATCTGGACACCTGGTAGAATGAAAGTCTATGGTAGATGGTGTGGACATCTGGACACCTGGACACCTGGTAGAATGAAAGTCTATGGTAGATGGTGAATGAAAGTCTACATCTGGACACCTGGACACCTGGTAGAATGAAAGTCTATGGTAGATGGTGTGGACATCTGGACACCTGGTAGAATGAAAGTCTATGGTAGATGGTGTGGACATCTGGACACCTGGACACCTGGTAGAAATGAAAGTCTATGGTAGATGGTGTGGACATCTGGACACCTGGACACCTGGTAGAATGAAAGTCTATGGTAGATGGTGTGGACATCTGGACACCTGGACACCTGGACACCTGAGAATGAAAGTCTATGGTAGATGGTGTGGACATCTGGACACCTGGACACCTGGTAGAATGAAAGTCTATGGTAGATGGTGTGGACATCTGGACACCTGGACACCTGGTAGAATGAAAGTCTATGGTAGATGGTGTGGACATCTGGACACCTGGACACCTGGTAGAATGAAAGTCTATGGTAGATGGTGTGGACATCTGGACACCTGATAGAATGAAAGTCTATGGTAGATGGTGTGGACATCTGGACACCTGACACCTGGTAGAATGAAAGTCTATGGTAGATGGTGTGGACATCTGGACACCTGATGAAAGTCTATGGTAGATGTGGACATCTGGAGACCTGGTAGAATGAAAGTCTATGGTAGATGGTGTGGACATCTGGACACCTGGACACCTGGTAGAATGAAAGTCTATGGTAGATGGTGTGGACATCTGGACACCTGGACACCTGGTAGAATGAAAGTCTATGGTAGATGGTGTGGACATCTGGACACCTGGACACCTGGTAGAATGAAAGTCTATGGTAGATGGTGTGGACATCTGGACACCTGGTATAGAATGGTGTGGAAGTCTATGGTAGATGGTGTGGACATCTGGACATCTGGACACCTGGAGAATGAAAGTCCATCTGATAGAATGAAAGTCTATGGTAGATGGTGTGGACATCTGGACACCTGGACACCTGGTAGAATGAAAGTCTATGGTAGATGGTGTGGACATCTGGACACCTGGATAGAATGAAAGTCTATGGTAGATGGTGTGGACATCTGGACACCTGGACACCTGGTAGAATGAAAGTCTATGGTAGATGGTGTGGACATCTGGACACCTGGTAGAATGAAAGTCTATGGTAGATGGTGTGGACATCTGGACACTGGACACCTGGACACCTAGAATGAAAGTCTATGGTAGATGGTGTGGACATCTGGACACCTGGACACCTGGTAGAATGAAAGTCTATGGTAGATGGTGTGGACATCTGGACACCTGGTAGAATGAACGTCTATGGTAGATGGTGTGGACATCTGGACACCTGGACACCTGGTAGAATGAAAGTCTATGGTAGATGGTGTGGACATCTGGACACCTGATAGAATGAAAGTCTATGGTAGATGGTGTGGACACCTGGACACCTGGTAGAATGAAAGTCTATGGTAGATGGTGTGGACATCTGGACACCTGGACACCTGGTAGAATGAAAGTCTATGGTAGATGGTGTGGACATCTGGACACCTGGACACCTGGTAGAATGAAAGTCTATGGTAGATGGTGTGGACATCTGGACACCTGGACACCTGGTAGAATGAAAGTCTATGGTAGATGGTGTGGACATCTGGACACCTGATAGAATGAAAGTCTATGGTAGATGGTGTGGACATCTGGACACCTGATAGAATGAAAGTCTATTGTAGATGGTGTGGACATCTGGAGACCTGGTAGAATGAAAGTCTATGGTAGATGGTGTGGACATCTGGACACCTGGTAGAATGAAAGTCTATGGTAGATGGTGTGGACATCTGGACACCTGGTAGAATGAAAGTCTATGGTAGATGGTGTGGACATCTGGACACCTGGTAGAATGAAAGTCTATGGTAGATGGTGTGGACATCTGGACACCTGATAGAATGAAAGTCTATGGTAGATGGTGTGGACATCTGGACATCTGGACACCTGGAGAATGAAAGTCTGATAGAATGAAAGTCTATGGTAGATGGTGTGGACATCTGGACACCTGGACACCTGGTAGAATGAAAGTCTATGGTAGATGGTGTGGACATCTGGACACCTGGATAGAATGAAAGTCTATGGTAGATGGTGTGGACATCTGGACACCTGGACACCTGGTAGAATGAAAGTCTATGGTAGATGGTGTGGACATCTGGACACCTGGTAGAATGAAAGTCTATGGTAGATGGTGTGGACATCTGGACATCTGGACACCTGGACACCTGATAGAATGAAAGTCTATGGTAGATGGTGTGGACATCTGGACACCTGGACACCTGGTAGAATGAAAGTCTATGGTAGATGGTGTGGACATCTGGACACCTGGTAGAATGAAAGTCTATGGTAGATGGTGTGGACATCTGGACACCTGGACACCTGGTAGAATGAAAGTCTATGGTAGATGGTGTGGACATCTGGACACCTGGTAGAATGAACGTCTATGGTAGATGGTGTGGACATCTGGACACCTGGACACCTGGTAGAATGAAAGTCTATGGTAGATGGTGTGGACATCTGGACACCTGGACACCTGGTAGAATGAAAGTCTATGGTAGATGGTGTGGACATCTGGACACCTGGTAGAATGAACGTCTATGGTAGATGGTGTGGACATCTGGACACCTGGACACCTGGTAGAAAGAAAGTCTATGGTAGATGGTGTGGACATCTGGACACCTGGACACCTGGTAGAATGAAAGTCTATGGTAGATGGTGTGGACATCTGGACACCTGGACACCTGGTAGAAAGAAAGTCTATGGTAGATGGTGTGGACATCTGGACACCTGGACACCTGGTAGAATGAAAGTCTATGGTAGATGGTGTGGACATCTGGACACCTGGACACCTGGTAGAATGAAAGTCTATGGTAGATGGTGTGGACATCTGGACACCTGGTAGAATGAAAGTCACATCTGGACACCTGGACACCTGGTAGAATGAAAGTCTATGGTAGATGGTGGACACCTGGACATCTGGACACCTGGACACCTGGTAGAATGAAAGTCTATGGTAGATGGTGTGGACATCTGGACACCTGGTAGAATGAAAGTCTATGGTAGATGGTGTGGACATCTGGACACCTGGACACCTGGTAGAATGAAAGTCTATGGTAGATGGTGTGGACATCTGGACACCTGGTAGAATGAACGTCTATGGTAGATGGTGTGGACATCTGGACACCTGGACACCTGGTAGAAAGAAAGTCTATGGTAGATGGTGTGGACATCTGGACACCTGGACACCTGGTAGAATGAAAGTCTATGGTAGATGGTGTGGACATCTGGACACCTGGACACCTGGTAGAATGAAAGTCTATGGTAGATGGTGTGGACATCTGGACACCTGGACACCTGGTAGAATGAAAGTCTATGGTAGATGGTGTGGACATCTGGACACCTGGACACCTGGTAGAATGAAAGTCTATGGTAGATGGTGTGGACATCTGGACACCTGGACACCTGGTAGAATGAAAGTCTATGGTAGATGGTGTGGACATCTGGACACCTGGTAGAATGAAAGTCTATGGTAGATGGTGTGGACATCTGGACATCTGGACACCTGGTAGAATGAAAGTCTATGGTAGATGGTGTGGACATCTGGACACCTGGTAGAATGAAAGTCTATGGTAGATGGTGTGGACATCTGGACACCTGGACCTGGTAGAATGAAAGTCTATGGTAGATGGTGTGGACATCTGGACACCTGGTAGAATGAAAGTCTATGGTAGATGGTGTGGACATCTGGACACCTGATAGAATGAAAGTCTATGGTAGATGGTGTGGACATCCACCTGGACACCTGGTAGAATGAAAGTCTATGGTAGATGGTGTGGACATCTGGACATCTGGACACCTGGACACCTGGTAGAATGAAAGTCTATGGTAGATGGTGTGGACATCTGGACACTGGAGAATGAAAGTCACCTGGACACCTGGTAGAATGAACATCTGTGGACACCTAGAATGAAAGTCTATGTAGATGGTGTGGACATCTGGACATCTGGACACCTGATAGAATGAAAGTCTATGGTAGATGGTGTGGACATCTGGACACCTGGACACCTGGTAGAATGAAAGTCTATGGTAGATGGTGTGGACATCTGGACACCTGGACACCTGGTAGAATGAAAGTCTATGGTAGATGAAAGTGTGGACATCTGGACACCTGGTAGAATGAAAGTCTATGGTAGATGGTGTGGACATCTGGACACCTGGACACCTGGATAGAATGAAAGTCTATGGTAGATGGTGTGGACATCTGGACACCTGATAGAATGAAAGTCTATGGTAGATGGTGTGGACATCTGGACACCTGATAGAATGAAAGTCTATGGTAGATGGTGTGGACATCTGGAGACCTGGTAGAATGAAAGTCTATGGTAGATGGTGTGGACATCTGGACACCTGGTAGAATGAAAGTCTATGGTAGATGGTGTGGACATCTGGACACCTGGACACCTGGAATGAAAGTCTATGGTAGATGGTGTGGACATCTGGACACCTGGACACCTGAATGAAAGTCTATGGTAGATGGTGTGGACATCTGGACACCTGGTAGAATGAAAGTCTATGGTAGATGGTGTGGACATCTGGACATCTGGACACCTGAGAATGAGAATGAAAGTCTATGGTAGATGGTGTGGACATCTGGACACCTGGACACCTAGAATGAAAGTCTATGGTAGATGGTGTGGACATCTGGACACCTGGACACCTGGTAGAATGAAAGTCTATGGTAGATGGTGTGGACATCTGGACACCTGGGACACCTGGTAGAATGAAAGTCTATGGTAGATGGTGTGGACATCTGGACACTGGACACCTGGTACACCTGCACCTGATAGAATGAAAGTCTCTGGACACCTGGTAGATGGTGTCTATGGTAGATGGTGTGGACATCTGGACACCTGGTAGAATGAAAGTCTATGGTAGATGGTGTGGACATCTGGACACCTGATAGAATGAAAGTCTATGGTAGATGGTGTGGACATCTGGACACCTGGACACCTGGTAGAAGGAAAGTCTATGGTAGATGGTGTGGACATCTGGACACCTGATAGAATGAAAGTCTATGGTAGATGGTGTGGACACCTGGACACCTGGTAGAATGAAAGTCTATGGTAGATGGTGTGGACATCTGGACACCTGGACACCTGGTAGAATGAAAGTCTATGGTAGATGGTGTGGACATCTGGACACCTGGACACCTGGTAGAATGAAAGTCTATGGTAGATGGTGTGGACATCTGGACACCTGGACACCTGGTAGAATGAAAGTCTATGGTAGATGGTGTGGACATCTGGACACCTGGACACCTGGTAGAATGAAAGTCTATGGTAGATGGTGTGGACATCTGGACACCTGGATAGAATGAAAGTCTATGGTAGATGGTGTGGACATCTGGACATCCTGGACACCTGGTAGAATGAAAGTCTATGGTAGATGGTGTGGACATCTGGACACCTGGACACTGGTAGAATGAAAGTCTATGGTAGATGGTGTGGACATCTGGACACCTGGACACCTGGTAGAATGAAAGTCTATGGTAGATGGTGTGGACATCTGGACACCTGGACACCTGGTAGAATGAAAGTCTATGGTAGATGGTGTGGACATCTGGACACCTGGACACCTAGAATGAAAGTCTATGGTAGATGGTGTGGACATCTGGACACCTGGACACCTGGTAGACCTGAGAATGAAAGTCTATGGTAGATGGTGTGGACATCTGGACACCTGGACACCTGGTAGAATGAAAGTCTATGGTAGATGGTGTGGACATCTGGACACCTGATAGAATGAAAGTCTATGGTAGATGGTGTGGACATCTGGACACCTGGACACCTGGTAGAATGAAAGTCTATGGTAGATGGTGTGGACATCTGGACACCTGGTAGAATGAAAGTCTATGGTAGATGGTGTGGACATCTGGACACCTGATAGAATGGAAGTCTATGGTAGATGGTGTGGACATCTGGACATCTGGACACCTGGAGACCTGATAGAATGAAAGTCTATGGTAGATGGTGTGGACATCTGGACACCTGGACACCTGGTAGAATGAAAGTCTATGGTAGATGGTGTGGACATCTGGACACCTGATAGAATGAAAGTCTATGGTAGATGGTGTGGACATCTGGACACCTGGACACCTGGTAGAATGAAAGTCTATGGTAGATGGTGTGGACATCTGGACACCTGGTAGAATGAAAGTCTATGGTAGATGGTGTGGACATCTGGACATCTGGACACCTGATAGAATGAAAGTCTATGGTAGATGGTGTGGACATCTGGACACCTGGACACCTGGTAGAATGAAAGTCTATGGTAGATGGTGTGGACATCTGGACACCTGGTAGAATGAACGTCTATGGTAGATGGTGTGGACATCTGGACACCTGGACACCTGGTAGAATGAAAGTCTATGGTAGATGGTGTGGACATCTGGACACCTGGTAGAATGAACGTCTATGGTAGATGGTGTGGACATCTGGACACCTGGACACCTGGTAGAATGAAAGTCTATGGTAGATGGTGTGGACATCTGGACACCTGGACACCTGGTAGAATGAAAGTCTATGGTAGATGGTGTGGACATCTGGACACCTGGACACCTGGTAGAATGAAAGTCTATGGTAGATGGTGTGGACATCTGGACACCTGGACACCTGGTAGAATGAAAGTCTATGGTAGATGGTGTGGACATCTGGACACCTGATAGAATGAAAGTCTATGGTAGATGGTGTGGACATCTGGACACCTGATAGAATGAAAGTCTATTGTAGATGGTGTGGACATCTGGAGACCTGGTAGAATGAAAGTCTATGGTAGATGGTGTGGACATCTGGACACCTGGTAGAATGAAAGTCTATGGTAGATGGTGTGGACATCTGGACACCTGGTAGAATGAAAGTCTATGGTAGATGGTGTGGACATCTGGACACCTGGTAGAATGAAAGTCTATGGTAGATGGTGTGGACATCTGGACACCTGATAGAATGGAAGTCTATGGTAGATGGTGTGGACATCTGGACATCTGGACACCTGGAGACCTGATAGAATGAAAGTCTATGGTAGATGGTGTGGACATCTGGACACCTGGACACCTGGTAGAATGAAAGTCTATGGTAGATGGTGTGGACATCTGGACACCTGATAGAATGAAAGTCTATGGTAGATGGTGTGGACATCTGGACACCTGGACACCTGGTAGAATGAAAGTCTATGGTAGATGGTGTGGACATCTGGACACCTGGTAAAATGAAAGTCTATGGTAGATGGTGTGGACATCTGGACATCTGGACACCTGATAGAATGAAAGTCTATGGTAGATGGTGTGGACATCTGGACACCTGGACACCTGGTAGAATGAAAGTCTATGGTAGATGGTGTGGACATCTGGACACCTGGTAGAATGAACGTCTATGGTAGATGGTGTGGACATCTGGACACCTGGACACCTGGTAGAATGAAAGTCTATGGTAGATGGTGTGGACATCTGGACACCTGGTAGAATGAACGTCTATGGTAGATGGTGTGGACATCTGGACACCTGGACACCTGGTAGAATGAAAGTCTATGGTAGATGGTGTGGACATCTGGACACCTGGACACCTGGTAGAATGAAAGTCTATGGTAGATGGTGTGGACATCTGGACACCTGGTAGAATGAAAGTCTATGGTAGATGGTGTGGACATCTGGACACCTGGACACCTGGTAGAATGAAAGTCTATGGTAGATGGTGTGGACATCTGGACACCTGGACACCTGGTAGAATGAAAGTCTATGGTAGATGGTGTGGACATCTGGACACCTGGACACCTGGTAGAATGAAAGTCTATGGTAGATGGTGTGGACATCTGGACACCTGGACACCTGGTAGAATGAAAGTCTATGGTAGATGGTGTGGACATCTGGACACCTGGACACCTGGTAGAATGAAAGTCTATGGTAGATGGTGTGGACATCTGGACACCTGGACACCTGGTAGAATGAAAGTCTATGGTAGATGGTGTGGACATCTGGACACCTGGACACCTGGTAGAATGAAAGTCTATGGTAGATGGTGTGGACATCTGGACACCTGATAGAATGAAAGTCTATGGTAGATGGTGTGGACATCTGGACACCTGGACACCTGGTAGAATGAAAGTCTATGGTAGATGGTGTGGACATCTGGACACCTGGTAGAATGAAAGTCTATGGTAGATGGTGTGGACATCTGGACACCTGGACACCTGGTAGAATGAAAGTCTATGGTAGATGGTGTGGACATCTGGACACCTGGACACCTGGTAGAATGAAAGTCTATGGTAGATGGTGTGGACATCTGGACACCTGGACACCTGGTAGAATGAAAGTCTATGGTAGATGGTGTGGACATCTGGACACCTGGACACCTGGTAGAATGAAAGTCTATGGTAGATGGTGTGGACATCTGGACACCTGGACACCTGGTAGAATGAAAGTCTATGGTAGATGGTGTGGACATCTGGACACCTGGACACCTGGTAGAATGAAAGTCTATGGTAGATGGTGTGGACATCTGGACACCTGGACACTGGTAGAATGAAAGTCTATGGTAGATGGTGTGGACATCTGGACATCTGGACACCTGGTAGAATGAAAGTCTATGGTAGATGGTGTGGACATCTGGACACCTGGTAGAATGAAAGTCTATGGTAGATGGTGTGGACATCTGGAGACCTGGTAGAATGAAAGTCTATGGTAGATGGTGTGGACATCTGGACACCTGGTAGAATGAAAGTCTATGGTAGATGGTGTGGACATCTGGACACCTGATAGAATGAAAGTCTATGGTAGATGGTGTGGACACCTGGACACCTGGTAGAATGAAAGTCTATGGTAGATGGTGTGGACATCTGGACATCTGGACACCTGGAGACCTGATAGAATGAAAGTCTATGGTAGATGGTGTGGACATCTGGACATCTGGACACCTGGACACCTGGTAGAATGAAAGTCTATGGTAGATGGTGTGGACATCTGGACACCTGGACACCTGGTAGAATGAAAGTCTATGGTAGATGGTGTGGACATCTGGACACCTGGACACCTGGTAGAATGAAAGTCTATGGTAGATGGTGTGGACATCTGGACACCTGGACACCTGGTAGAATGAAAGTCTATGGTAGATGGTGTGGACATCTGGACACCTGATAGAATGAAAGTCTATGGTAGATGGTGTGGACATCTGGACACCTGATAGAATGAAAGTCTATGGTAGATGGTGTGGACATCTGGACACCTGGTAGAATGAAAGTCTATGGTAGATGGTGTGGACATCTGGACACCTGGTAGAATGAAAGTCTATGGTAGATGGTGTGGACATCTGGACACCTGGTAGAATGAAAGTCTATGGTAGATGGTGTGGACATCTGGACACCTGGTAGAATGAAAGTCTATGGTAGATGGTGTGGACATCTGGACACCTGATAGAATGAAAGTCTATGGTAGATGGTGTGGACATCTGGACATCTGGACACCTGGAGACCTGATAGAATGAAAGTCTATGGTAGATGGTGTGGACATCTGGACACCTGGACACCTGGTAGAATGAAAGTCTATGGTAGATGGTGTGGACATCTGGACACCTGATAGAATGAAAGTCTATGGTAGATGGTGTGGACATCTGGACACCTGGACACCTGGTAGAATGAAAGTCTATGGTAGATGGTGTGGACATCTGGACACCTGGTAGAATGAAAGTCTATGGTAGATGGTGTGGACATCTGGACATCTGGACACCTGATAGAATGAAAGTCTATGGTAGATGGTGTGGACATCTGGACACCTGGACACCTGGTAGAATGAAAGTCTATGGTAGATGGTGTGGACATCTGGACACCTGGACACCTGGTAGAATGAAAGTCTATGGTAGATGGTGTGGACATCTGGACAGTAGAATGAAAGTCTATGGTAGATGGTGTGGACATCTGGACACCTGGACACCTGGTAGAATGAAAGTCTATGGTAGATGGTGTGGACATCTGGACACCTGGTAGAATGAAAGTCTATGGTAGATGGTGTGGACATCTGGACACCTGGACACCTGGTAGAATGAAAGTCTATGGTAGATGGTGTGGACATCTGGACACCTGGACACCTGGTAGAATGAAAGTCTATGGTAGATGGTGTGGACATCTGGACACCTGGTAGAATGAACGTCTATGGTAGATGGTGTGGACATCTGGACACCTGGACACCTGGTAGAAAGAAAGTCTATGGTAGATGGTGTGGACATCTGGACACCTGGACACCTGGTAGAATGAAAGTCTATGGTAGATGGTGTGGACATCTGGACACCTGGACACCTGGTAGAAAGAAAGTCTATGGTAGATGGTGTGGACATCTGGACACCTGGACACCTGGTAGAATGAAAGTCTATGGTAGATGGTGTGACATCTGGACACCTGGACACCTGGTAGAATGAAAGTCTATGGTAGATGGTGTGGACATCTGGACACCTGGACACCTGGTAGAATGAAAGTCTATGGTAGATGGTGTGGACATCTGGACACCTGGACACCTGGTAGAATGAAAGTCTATGGTAGATGGTGTGGACATCTGGACACCTGATAGAATGAAAGTCTATGGTAGATGGTGTGGACATCTGGACACCTGGACACCTGGTAGAATGAAAGTCTATGGTAGATGGTGTGGACATCTGGACACCTGATAGAATGAAAGTCTATGGTAGATGGTGTGGACATCTGGACACCTGGACACCTGGTAGAATGAAAGTCTATGGTAGATGGTGTGGACATCTGGACACCTGGACACCTGGTAGAATGAAAGTCTATGGTAGATGGTGTGGACATCTGGACACCTGGACACCTGGTAGAATGAAAGTCTATGGTAGATGGTGTGGACATCTGGACACCTGGACACCTGGTAGAATGAAAGTCTATGGTAGATGGTGTGGACATCTGGACACCTGGACACCTGGTAGAATGAAAGTCTATGGTAGATGGTGTGGACATCTGGACACCTGGACACCTGGTAGAATGAAAGTCTATGGTAGATGGTGTGGACATCTGGAGACCTGGTAGAATGAAAGTCTATGGTAGATGGTGTGGACATCTGGACATCTGGACACCTGGTAGAATGAAAGTCTATGGTAGATGGTGTGGACATCTGGACACCTGGTAGAATGAAAGTCTATGGTAGATGGTGTGGACATCTGGAGACCTGGTAGAATGAAAGTCTATGGTAGATGGTGTGGACATCTGGACACCTGGTAGAATGAAAGTCTATGGTAGATGGTGTGGACATCTGGACACCTGATAGAATGAAAGTCTATGGTAGATGGTGTGGACACCTGGACACCTGGTAGAATGAAAGTCTATGGTAGATGGTGTGGACATCTGGACATCTGGACACCTGGAGACCTGATAGAATGAAAGTCTATGGTAGATGGTGTGGACATCTGGACATCTGGACACCTGGACATGGTAGATGGTGTGGACATCTGACACCTAGAATGAAAGTCTATGGTAGATGGTGTGGACATCTGGACATCTGGACACCTGATAGAATGAAAGTCTATGGTAGATGGTGTGGACATCTGGACACCTGGACACCTGGTAGAATGAAAGTCTATGGTAGATGGTGTGGACATCTGGACACCTGGACACCTGGTAGAATGAACGTCTATGGTAGATGGTGTGGACATCTGGACACCTGGTAGAATGAAAGTCTATGGTAGATGGTGTGGACATCTGGACACCTGGACACCTGATAGAATGAAAGTCTATGGTAGATGGTGTGGACATCTGGACACCTGATAGAATGAAAGTCTATGGTAGATGGTGTGGACATCTGGACACCTGATAGAATGAAAGTCTATGGTAGATGGTGTGGACATCTGGAGACCTGGTAGAATGAAAGTCTATGGTAGATGGTGTGGACATCTGGACACCTGGTAGAATGAAAGTCTATGGTAGATGGTGTGGACATCTGGACACCTGGTAGAATGAAAGTCTATGGTAGATGGTGTGGACATCTGGACATCTGGACACCTGGACACCTGATAGAATGAAAGTCTATGGTAGATGGTGTGGACATCTGGACACCTGGTAGAATGAAAGTCTATGGTAGATGGTGTGGACATCTGGACATCTGGACACCTGATAGAATGAAAGTCTATGGTAGATGGTGTGGACATCTGGACACCTGGACACCTGGTAGAATGAAAGTCTATGGTAGATGGTGTGGATATCTGGACACCTGGACACCTGGTAGAATGAAAGTCTATTGTAGATGGTGTGGACATCTGGACACCTGGACACCTGGTAGAATGAAAGTCTATGGTAGATGGTGTGGACATCTGGACACCTGGACACCTGGACACCTGCTAGAATGAAAGTCTATGGTAGATGGTGTGGACATCTGGACACCTGGTAGAATGAAAGTCTATGGTAGATGGTGTGGACATCTGGACACCTGATAGAATGAAAGTCTATGGTAGATGGTGTGGACATCTGGACACCTGGACACCTGGTAGAAGGAAAGTCTATGGTAGATGGTGTGGACATCTGGACACCTGATAGAATGAAAGTCTATGGTAGATGGTGTGGACATCTGGACACCTGGTAGAATGAAAGTCTATGGTAGATGATGTGGACATCTGGACATCTGGACATCTGGACACCTGGTAGAAGGAAATTCTATGGTAGATGGTGTGGACATCTGGACACCTGGACATCTGGACACCTGGTAGAAGGAAAGTCTATGGTAGATGGTGTGGACATCTGGACACCTGGTAGAATGAAAGTCTATGGTAGATGATGTGGACATCTGGACACCTGGACACCTGGTAGAAGGAAAGTCTATGGTAGATGGTGTGGACACCTGGACACCTGGTAGAATGAAAGTCTATGGTAGATGGTGTGGACATCTGGACACCTGGACACCTGGTAGAATGAAAGTCTATGGTAGATGGTGTGGACATCTGGACACCTGGACACCTGGTAGAATGAAAGTCTATGGTAGATGGTGTGGACATCTGGACACCTGGTAGAATGAAAGTCTATGGTAGATGGTGTGGACATCTGGACACCTGGACACCTGGTAGAATGAAAGTCTATGGTAGATGGTGTGGACATCTGGACATCTGGACACCTGGAGACCTGATAGAATGAAAGTCTATGGTAGATGGTGTGGACATCTGGACATCTGGACACCTGGACACCTGATAGAATGAAAGTCTATGGTAGATGGTGTGGACACCTGGACATCTGGACATCTGGACACCTGGACACCTGGTAGAATGAAAGTCTATGGTAGATGGTGTGGACATCTGGACATCTGGACACCTGATAGAATGAAAGTCTATGGTAGATGGTGTGGACATCTGGACACCTGGACACCTGGTAGAAAGAAAGTCTATGGTAGATGGTGTGGACATCTGGACACCTGGACACCTGGTAGAATGAAAGTCTATGGTAGATGGTGTGGACATCTGGACACCTGGTAGAATGAAAGTCTATGGTAGATGGTGTGGACATCTGGACATCTGGACACCTGGTAGAATGAAAGTCTATGGTAGATGGTGTGGACATCTGGACACCTGGACACCTGGTAGAAGGAAAGTATATGGTAGATGGTGTGGACATCTGGACACCTGATAGAATGAAAGTCTATGGTAGATGGTGTGGACATCTGGACACCTGGTAGAATGAAAGTCTATGGTAGATGGTGTGGACATCTGGACACATGGACATCTGGACACCTGATAGAATGAAAGTCTATGGTAGATGGTGTGGACATCTGGACACCTGGACACCTGGTAGAAGGAAAGTCTATGGTAGATGGTGTGGACATCTGGACACCTGATAGAATGAAAGTCTATGGTAGATGGTGTGGACATCTGGACATCTGGACACCTGATAGAATGAAAGTCTATGGTAGATGGTGTGGACATCTGGACACATGGACATCTGGACACCTGATAGAATGAAAGTCTATGGTAGATGGTGTGGACACCTGGACACCTGGTAGAAGGAAAGTCTATGGTAGATGGTGTGGACATCTGGACACCTGATAGAATGAAAGTCTATGGTAGATGGTGTGGACATCTGGACATCTGGACACCTGATAGAATGAAAGTCTATGGTAGATGGTGTGGACATCTGGACATCTGGACACCTGGTAGAAGGAAATTCTATGGTAGATGGTGTGGACATCTGGACACCTGGACATCTGGACACCTGGTAGAAGGAAAGTCTATGGTAGATGGTGTGGACATCTGGACACCTGGTAGAATGAAAGTCTATGGTAGATGGTGTGGACATCTGGACACCTGGTAGAATGAAAGTCTATGGTAGATGGTGTGGACATCTGGACACCTGGTAGAATGAAAGTCTATGGTAGATGGTGTGGACATCTGGACATCTGGACACCTGATAGAATGAAAGTCTATGGTAGATGGTGTGGACATCTGGACACCTGATAGAATGAGAGTCTATGGTAGATGGTGTGGACATCTGGACACCTGGTAGAATGAAAGTCTATGGTAGATGGTGTGGACATCTGGAGACCTGGTAGAATGAAAGTCTATGGTAGATGGTGTGGACATCTGGACACCTGGACACCTGGTAGAATGAAAGTCTATGGTAGATGGTGTGGACATCTGGACACCTGGACACCTGGTAGAAGGAAAGTCTATGGTAGATGGTGTGGACACCTGGACACCTGGTAGAATGACAGTCTATGGTAGATGGTGTGGACATCTGGACACCTGGACACCTGGTAGAATGAAAGTCTATGGTAGATGGTGTGGACATCTGGACACCTGGACACCTGGTAGAATGAAAGTCTATGGTAGATGGTGTGGACATCTGGACATCTGGACACCTGATAGAATGAAAGTCTATGGTAGATGGTGTGGACATCTGGACACCTGGTAGAATGACAGTCTATGGTAGATGGTGTGGACATCTGGACACCTGGACACCTGGTAGAATGAAAGTCTATGGTAGATGGTGTGGACATCTGGACACCTGGACACCTGGTAGAAGGAAAGTCTATGGTAGATGGTGTGGACATCTGGACACCTGATAGAATGAAAGTCTATGGTAGATGGTGTGGACATCTGGACATCTGGACACCTGATAGAATGAAAGTCTATGGTAGATGGTGTGGACATCTGGACACATGGACATCTGGACACCTGATAGAATGAAAGTCTATGGTAGATGGTGTGGACACCTGGACACCTGGTAGAAGGAAAGTCTATGGTAGATGGTGTGGACATCTGGACACCTGATAGAATGAAAGTCTATGGTAGATGGTGTGGACATCTGGACACCTGGACATCTGGACACCTGATAGAATGAAAGTCTATGGTAGATGGTGTGGACATCTGGACATCTGGACACCTGGTAGAAGGAAATTCTATGGTAGATGGTGTGGACATCTGGACACCTGGACATCTGGACACCTGGTAGAAGGAAAGTCTATGGTAGATGGTGTGGACATCTGGACACCTGGTAGAATGAAAGTCTATGGTAGATGGTGTGGACATCTGGACACCTGGTAGAATGAAAGTCTATGGTAGATGGTGTGGACATCTGGACACCTGGTAGAATGAAAGTCTATGGTAGATGGTGTGGACATCTGGACACCTGGACACCTGGTAGAATGAAAGTCTATGGTAGACGGTGTGGACATCTGGACACCTGATAGAATGAGAGTCTATGGTAGATGGTGTGGACATCTGGACACCTGGTAGAATGAAAGTCTATGGTAGATGGTGTGGACATCTGGAGACCTGGTAGAATGAAAGTCTATGGTAGATGGTGTGGACATCTGGACACCTGGACACCTGGTAGAATGAAAGTCTATGGTAGATGGTGTGGACATCTGGACACCTGGACAGCTGGTAGAAGGAAAGTCTATGGTAGATGGTGTGGACACCTGGACACCTGGTAGAATGACAGTCTATGGTAGATGGTGTGGACATCTGGACACCTGGACACCTGGTAGAATGAAAGTCTATGGTAGATGGTGTGGACATCTGG
The DNA here is from genome assembly GCF_021184085.1 of Oncorhynchus gorbuscha. Lineage (NCBI taxonomy): Eukaryota > Metazoa > Chordata > Actinopteri > Salmoniformes > Salmonidae > Oncorhynchus > Oncorhynchus gorbuscha. The sequence goes on along the minus strand of NW_025750701.1, from coordinate 377 downwards.
ACACCTGGACACCTGGTAGAATGAAAGTCTATGGTAGATGGTGTGGACATCTGGACATCTGGACACCTGATAGAATGAAAGTCTATGGTAGATGGTGTGGACATCTGGACACCTGATAGAATGAGAGTCTATGGTAGATGGTGTGGACATCTGGACACCTGGTAGAATGAAAGTCTATGGTAGATGGTGTGGACATCTGGACACCTGGTAGAATGAAAGTCTATGGTAGATGGTGTGGACATCTGGACACCTGGACACCTGGTAGAATGAAAGTCTATGGTAGATGGTGTGGACATCTGGACACCTGGACACCTGGTAGAATGAAAGTCTATGGTAGATGGTGTGGACATCTGGACACCTGGACACCTGGTAGAATG
>NW_025750700.1:0-18080 GCF_021184085.1 Oncorhynchus gorbuscha | reverse complement strand
AGTACAGTACAGTAACTACAGTACAGTACACTACAGTACAGTAACTACAGTACAGTACAGTAACTACAGTACAGTACAGTAACTACAGTACAGTAAGTAACTACAGTGTAACTACAGTGCAAACTACAGTACAGTAACTACAGTACAGTACAGTAACTAGTGCAGTAACTACAGTACAGTAACTACAGTACAGTACAGTAACTACAGTACAGTAAGTAACTACAGTAACTACAGTACAGTAACTACAGTACAGTAAGTAACTACAGTACAGTAACTACAGTACAGTACAGTAACTACAGTACAGTAACTACAGTACAGTGCTGCAGTACAGTACAGTAACTACAGTACAGTAACTACAGTACAGTACAGTAACTACAGTACAGTAACTACAGTACAGTAACTACAGTACAGTACAGTACATTACAGTACAGTAACTACATTACAGTACAGTAACTACAGTACAGTACAGTAACTACAGTACAGTAACTACAGTACAGTAACTACAGTACAGTAACTACATTACAGTAACTACATTACAGTACAGTAACTACATTACAGTACAGTAACTACAGTACAGTACAGTAACTACATTACAGTGCAAACTACGGTACAATTTTAATTTACAGTACACTGCATTAACTACAGTACAGTAACTACATTACAGTACAGTAACTACATTACAGTAACTACATTACAGTAACTACATTACAGTACAGTAACTACATTACAGTACAGTAACTACATTACAGTACAGTAACTACATTACAGTACAGTAACTACAGTACAGTAACTACAGTACAGTAACTACAGTACAGTAACTACAGTACAGTAACTACAGTACAGTACAGTAACTACAGTACAGTACTACATTACAGTACAGTAACTACAGTACAGTACAGTAACTACAGTACAGTACAGTAACTACATTACAGTACAGTAACTACAGTACAGTAACTACAGTACAGTAACTACAGTACAGTACTACAGTACAGTAACTACATAACGCAATTACAGTACTACATTACAGTACAGTAACTACAGTACAGTACAGTAACTACAGTACAGTACAGTAACTACAGTACAGTACAGTAACTACAGTACAGTACAGTAACTACAGTACAGTAACTACAGTACAGTACAGTAACTACATTACAGTAACTACATTACAGTACAGTAACTACAGTACAGTACAGTAACTACATTACAGTACAGTAACTACAGTACAGTAACACAGTACAGTAACTACAGTACAGTAACTACAGTACAGTTACAGTAACTACATTACAGTAACTACATTTACAGTACAGTAACTACAGTACAATTACAGTTACCCCAGTAACTACATTACAGTACAGTAACTACAGTACAATAACTACAGTACAGTACAGTAACTACATTACAGTACAGTAACTACAGTACAGTACAGTAACTACAGTACAGTAACTACAGTACAGTAACTACAGTACAGTACTACATTACAGTACAGTAACTACAGTACAGTACTACATTACAGTACAGTAACTACAGTACAGTACAGTAACTACAGTACAGTACAGTAACTACAGTACAGTACAGTAACTACAGTACAGTAACTACAGTACAGTAACTACAGTACAGTACAGTAACTACAGTACAGTACTACATTACAGTACAGTAACTACAGTACAGTAAACTACATTACAGTACAGTAACTACAGTACAGTACAGTAACTACAGTACAGTACAGTACTACATTACAGTACAGTAACTACAGTACAGTACTACATTACAGTACAGTAACTACAGTACAGTACAGTAACTACAGTACAGTACAGTAACTACATTACAGTAACTACATTACAGTACAGTAACTACAGTACAGTACAGTAACTACATTACAGTAACTACATTACAGTACAGTAACTACAGTACAGTACAGTAACTACAGTACAGTACAGTAACTACAGTACAGTAACTACAGTACAGTACAGTAACTACATTACAGTACAGTAACTACAGTACAGTACAGTAACTACATTACAGTACAGTAACTACAGTACAATAACTACAGTACAGTACAGTAACTACATTACAGTACAGTAACTACAGTACAGTACAGTAACTACATTACAGTACAGTAACTACACTACAGTAACTACAGTACAGTAACTACAGTACAGTACAGTAACTACAGTACAATAACTACATTACAGTAGCAGTAACTACAGTACAGTAACTACAGTACAGTTGCTACAGTACAGTACAGTAACTACAGTACAGTAGTAACTACGGTACAGTGGCTACGGTAACTACAATTGAGTACAGTAACTACAGTACAGTAACTACAGTACAGTAACTACAGTACAGTACAGTAACTACAGTACAGTACAGTAACTACAGTACAATAACTACAGTACAGTACAGTAACTACATTACAGTACAGTAACTACAGTACAATAACTACAGTACAGTAACTACAGTACAGTACAGTAACTACAGTACAGTAACTACAGTACAGTACAGTAACTACAGTACAGTGCATGTAACTACAATGTACAGTACAGTAACTACAGTACAATTACCCAGTAACTACATTACAGTACAGTAACTACAGTTACAATAACTACAGTGCAATAACTACAGTAACTACAGGTACAGTACAGTAACTACAGTACAGTACAGTAACTACAGTACAATAACTACAGTACAGTACAGTAACTACATTACAATTACAGTAACTACAGTACAGTAACTACAGTACAATTCAGTAACTACAGTACAGTACGTAACTACATTACAGTACAGTAACTACAATTACAATAACTACAGTACAGTAACTACAGTACAGTACAGTAACTACAGTACAGTACAATTTTTAGTAACTACAGTACAGTACAGTAACTACAGTACAGTACACAGTAACTACAGTGCAATTACAGTAACTGAGTACAGTAACTACAGTACGAGTAACTACGTACAGTAACTACAGTACAGTACAGCAACTACAGATACAATTACAGCAACTACAGTACAGTACAGTAACTACAGTTTTATTACAGTAACTACAGTACAATTACAGTAACTACAGTACAGTAACTACAGTTACAGTACAGTAACTACAGTACAGTACATGTTTGTCTGAGTGTACAGTACAGTAACTACAGTACAGTACAGTAACTACAGTACAGTGCAGTAACTACAGTACAGTGCAGTAACTACAGTACAGTAACTACAGTACAGTAACTACAGCACAGTACAGTAACTACGCAGTGCAGTAACTACAGTACAGTGCAGTAACTACAGTACAGTAACTACAGTACAGTACAGTAACTGCAGTACAGTAACTACAGTACAGTACATGTTTGCCAGTGGAACAGAAGCTTCTCTCTGTAATTCTCCGGTCTTTCATTGACACCCAGCATAACATTGTCGAGGGTGTGTTAATAAATATTCGCTAGAAGGGAGTGCGGCTTTTCAGCAGGGCTGGTGTCTGACCCAGAATCAGTTGGAAGGGCATTTGATTTCCATAGCACGTATTTTAATGTGTGCTATATTAGAACAATGGGCGGCAGGTGAGTTTCAACTTTGGGGAAGCTTACAATTTATCCTACAATTTCTAGCGATCTACGTGGCAGTTAGGATTTATTTTTATAAATATATATATTTATGTATGAGCATTTTTGTGGAACATTTTCATTTCAATAGTGAAGTTTTCAGTAATCGCCACAGGGTTAATCAATAAAAATCAGAATTATAATGCTAAAATGTCTAAACTAATGCGGGATCCATTGTCGCCTAAAGAAATGAGCTCGTGGATCTCAGGGAGATACAGCCGGAGCCCTTTATCAACTCGATGGGGGAAGGACACAAATACAAACTGGAGAACATGTCCTGATTTTTAAAAATGCTGGTTCTTTCAATCACATCCATCTCTCCTCCTCCTGTCCGCCTCCCTTTCCATCTGTCTTGACTTGAGACATTGCTCAAGTGAAGTGCAACGTTGTGTCAAGTCAAACTGGAAGGCCCGTTCTGGGGGGTTGACCAAGGGAGAGGTATTTTATTATGCTCTTTCACACTGAGGTTTAGTGATTGTCGAGGACATGAGCATGTTGGGAATGATTTTTCAAATGCTGTGAGGGACTATAAACATTCGCAATATGCGTACAAAATAAAATACTTTGTTGACTTAGTGTTTAAGGTGAAGAAAAAGTTACTGAGCTCAGTTTATTAGTGGTGAAATCAGCCGTCCCCGAAGTTCAGCGGGCCAGGTGCCAGGGGGCCAGGTGCCAGGGGGCCAGGGGCCAGGTGCCAGGGGCCAGGTGACAGGGGGCCAGGTAACAGGGGCCAGGTAACAGCGGGCCAGGTAACAGGAGGCCAGGTAACAGCGGGCCAGGTAACAGCCCGGCCAGGTGACAGCGGGCCAGGTGGGAGCGGGCCAGGTAACAGCGGACCCAGGTAACAGCGGGCCAGTTGAAGCAGGCCAGGTAACAGCGGGCCAGATAACAGCAGGCCAGTTGAAGCAGGCCAGGTAACAGCAGGCCAGGCACAGCGGGCCCAGCGCAGCGAGGCAGGCGACAGCGGGCCAGGCGACAGCGGGCCAGGCGACAGCGAGACCCAGGCGACAGCGGGCCAGGGACGCCAGGGTAGTGGGTTCGATTCCGGGACCACCCATACGTAGAATGTATGCACACATGACTGTAAGTCGCTTTGGATAAAAGCGTCTGCTAAATGGCATATATTATTATATTATTATAACAGCGGGCCAGGCGATAGCGGGCCAGGCGACAGCGGGCCAGGCGACAGCGGGCCCAGAGGCGACAGCGGGCCAGGCGACAGCGCCAGGTGACAGCGGGCCAGGTGACAGAGGGCCAGGCGACAGCGGGCCAGGCAACAGCGGGCCAGGTGACAGCGGGCCAGATAACAGAGGGCCAGGTAACAGCAGGCTCCTCCACGTTACCAGGACAGAGAAAGCAGACACGTTGCCCACATGGCGCACTCCCAACAAAACACAATTAAAACATTTTTTGGGGACAAAACTCCAAAATTATGGTTATGAAATAAACCAAAACCTGTTTCTAACAAGTGTAACAGGTTATGAGCACACTGAGCATGAGAACGATACATTACTAGTATTAATAAACGCATTAACATACATGTATGTAAACAGATGTCGGGTACATTTACTAGACCTACTGATAACCTGTGTAATGGGGAATTCACGCAATGAAACCACGAGGGCGCAGAATTGACGGGAGATAGCTGAGCATGTTGGAGAGAGACGCGCCATATCTTCACCACACAGCCCTCCCCTTCTTCTTGTCTCAACATTTAAAAGATACTCAAGCACACATTATCTAAACGCATATTTGCAATGGTTTTCAGCTCGCCACAGCTTGGTCTACGTGCGTGTGATTTGAAACACTCCAGCGCTTTTTTGTGTTTGTTTTGAGACGAAGAAGAAGCTAATTTATTCAATGAAGAAGCTTCCTTTCCAATTCCGGTGGCTGAAACCAGAGATCTGTATATAATGACGAGATGCTCAAGTCTCGGCCCTAACAATTGTTTTGTCGTTGTCCCAAAGGCGAAAAGGAAGGCAACAAGTTTAATAAGTCTGCGTATCAATCCCATAGAAACAGATTGGCTTTACTCTTGACAGATTTTGCAAGAGGAGCCCCTCTCGCTTGCTTCTGTCTTCCTCTGTGCTGAAACTCTCTCTGAAGAAGACATCTTGATTGAGCAAAACAGCACCACTCTTTATGTTACTGTATGTAGTTCATGTATCTGATCCTGTCTGGACAAAATAGTATGCAAATAAAATAAATATATAATAAAATAAAAATATAATATATCCAGTGCACATACTGCACATACTGAGACTCTGTGTCGCTCACTTCGTTATCTGAGATTGATACATTTTTTCTGTCTGTGTGCGTCTCGGTCCAAATAAATGATAAGTATTTTATTTGGACAGGCAAGGAGGTGTGCCAGGCCCACCCATAACGGCAGCCCTGCTATTCAGGATAATGAGAGTTGTTGTTGCATTCTGCACAGGCAGCAGCATGACAGACGGACGGTGAGCCCAGTAACACTAGAAGAGGAATCGCTGCTAGTACAAAACATGAGTTATGGTGCTTTCTGTCTGGTCATGTGACTACCTGTACGGTAGACTATCAGCAGGAGACAGGTTGACCCCCCCCCAGACACTCCCACTGTACGGTAGACTATCCGCAGCAGACAGGTTGACGACCCCCCCGACACTCCCACTGTCACGGTAGACTATCAGCAGGAGACAGGTTGACGACCCCCGACACTCCCACTGTACGGTAGACTATCAGCAGGAGACAGGTTGACGACCCCCCCAGACACTCCCACTGTACAGTAGACTAGGGAGACAGGTTGACGACCCCCCAGACACTCCCACTGTACAGTAGACTATCAGCAGGAGACAGGTTGACCCCCCAGACACTCCCACTGTACAGTAGACTATCAGCAGGAGACAGGTTGACGACCCCCCCCCAGACACTCCCACTGTACAGTAGACTATCAGCAGGAGACAGGTGACGACCCCCCCCAGACACTCCCACTGTACAGTAGACTATCAGCAGGAGACAGGTTGACGACCCCCAGACACTCCCACTGTACGGTAGACTATCAGCAGGAGACAGGTTGACGAATTTCCCCAGACACTCCCACTGTACGGTAGACTATCCCTCACGACGCCAGGACAGAGGAGTCAATCACCACCTTCCGGAGACACCTGAAACCCCACCTCTTTAAGGAATACCTAGGATAGGTTAAGTAATCCCTCTCACCCCACCCCCCCTAAGTTTTAGATGCACTATTGTTAAGTGACTGTCCCACTGGATGTCATAAGGTGAATGCACCAATGTGTAAGTCGCTCTGGATAAGAGCGTCTGCTAAATGACTTAAATGTAATGTAAATGTCTATCAGCAGGAGACAGGTTGACGACCCCCCCGACACTCCCACTGTACGGTAGACTATCAGCAGGAGACAGGTTGACGACCCCGACACTCCCACTGTACAGTAGACTATCAGCAGCAGACAGGTTGACGACCCCCCAGACACTCCCACTGTACAGTAGACTATCAGCAGGAGACAGGTTGACAGGGTTGACCCCCCAGACACTCGCTCGCTCTGGGGCCTGACTGTCGCCGCTCTGGGGCCTGACTGTCGCTCGCTCTGGGGCCTGACTGTCGCTCCCTCTGGGGGGCCTGACTGTCGCTCCCTCTGGGGCCTGACTGTCGCTCCCTCTGGGGCCTGACTGTCGCTCCCTCTGGGGCCTGACTGTCGCTCCCTCTGGGGCCTGACTGTCGGCTCGCGTACTGTAGTTACTGTACTGTAGTTACTGTACTGTAACTACATTACAGTACAGTAACTACAGTACAGTAACTACAGTACAGTACAGTAACTACAGTACAGTACAGTAACTACATTACAGTACAGTAACTACAGTACAATAACTACAGTACAGTACTACAGTACAGTACAGTAACTACAGTACAGTACAGTACAGTAACTACAGTACAGTACAGTAACTACAGTACAGTACAGTAACTACAGTACAGATACAGTAACTACAGTACAGTAACTACAGTACAGTAACTACAGTACAGTAACTACAGTACAGTACAGCAACTACAGTACAGTACAGCAACTACAGTACAGTACAGTAACTACAGTACAGTACAGTAACTACAGTGCAGTAACTACAGTACAGTACAGTAACTACAGTACAGTACATGTTTGTCTGAGTGTACAGTACAGTAACTACAGTACAGTACAGTAACTACAGTACAGTACAGTAACTACAGTACAGTACAGTAACTACAGTACAGTAACTACAGTACAGTAACTACAGTACAGTACAGTAACTACAGTACAGTACAGTAACTACAGTACAGTACAGTAACTACAGTACAGTACATGTTTGTCTGAGTGTACAGTAACTACAGTACAGTACAGTAACTACAGTACAGTACAGTAACTACAGTACAGTACAGTAACTACAGTACAGTAACTACAGTACAGTACAGTAACTACAGTACAGTAACTACATTACAGTACAGTAACTACAGTACAGTACAGTAACTACATTACAGTACAGTAACTACAGTACAGTACAGTAACTACAGTACAGTACAGTAACTACAGTACAGTACAGTAACTACAGTACAGTAACTACAGTACAGTACAGTAACTGCAGTACAGTAACTACAGTACAGTACATGTTTGCCAGTGGAACAGAAGCTTCTCTCTGTAATTCTCCGGTCTTTCATTGACACCCAGCATAACATTGTCGAGGGGTGTTAATAAATATTTCGCTACAAGGGGTGCGGGCGGCTTTTCAGCAGGGCTGGTGTCTGACCGAATCAGTTGGAAGGGCATTTGATTTCCATAGCACGTATTTTAATGTGTGCTATATTAGAGACAATGGGCGGCAGGTGAGTTTCAACTTTGGGGAAGCTTACAATTTATCCTACAATTTCTAGCGATCTACGTGGCAGTTAGGATTTATTTTTTATAAATATATATATTTATGTATGAGCATTTTTAGAACATTTTCATTTCAATAGTGAAGTTTTCAGTAATCGCCACAGGGTTAATCAATAAAAATCAGAATTATAATGCTAAAATGTCTAAACTAATGCGGGATCCATTGTCGCCTAAAGAAATGAGCTCGTGGATCTCCAGGGGAGATACAGCCGGAGCCCTTTTATCAACTCGATGGGGGAAGGACACAAATACAAACTGGAGAACATGTCCTGATTTTTTTAAAAATGCTGGTTCTTTCAATCACATCCATCTCTCCTCCTCCTGTCCGCCTCCCTTTCCATCTGTCTTGACTTGAGACATTGCTCGTGAAGTGCAACGTTGTGTCAAGTCAAACTGGGCCCGTTCTGGGGGGGGGGGGGGGGGTTGACCAAGGGAGAGGTATTTTATTATGCTCTTTCACACTGAGGTTTAGTGATTGTCGAGGACATGAGCATGTTGGGAATGATTTTTCAAATGCTGTGAGGGACTATAAACATTCGCAATATGCGTACAAAAATAAAATACTTTGTTGACTTAGTGTTTAAGGTGAAGAAAAAGTTACTGAAGCTCAGTTTATTAGTGGTGAAATCAGCCGTCCCCAAGTTCAGCGGGCCAGGTGCCAGGGGGCCAGGTGCCAGGGGGCCAGGGGCCAGGTGCCAGGGGGCCAGGTGACAGGGGGCCAGGTAACAGGGGGCCAGGTAACAGCGGGCCAGGTAACAGGAGGCCAGGTAACAGCGGGCCAGGTAACAGCCGGCCAGGTGACAGCGGGCCAGGTGGGAGCGGCCAGGTAACAGCGGGCCAGGTAACAGCGGGCCAGTTGAAGCAGGCCAGGTAACAGCGGGCCAGATAACAGCAGGCCAGTTGAAGCAGGCCAGGTAACAGCAGGCCAGGCACAGCGGGCCAAGCGCAGCGGGCCAGGCGACAGCGGGCCAGGCGACAGCGGGCCAGGCGACAGCGGGCCAGGCGACAGCGGGCCAGACGCCAGGGTAGTGGGTTCGATTCCCGGGACCACCCATACGTAGAATGTATGCACACATGACTGTAAGTCGCTTGATAAAAGCGTCTGCTAAATGGCATATATTATTATATTATTATAACAGCGGGCCAGGCGATAGCGGGCCAGGCGACAGCGGGCCAGGCGACAGCGGGCCAGGCGACAGCGGGCCAGGCGACAGCGAGCCAGGTGACAGCGGGCCAGGTGACAGAGGGCCAGGCGACAGCGGGCCAGGCAACAGCGGGCCAGGTGACAGCGGGCCAGATAACAGAGGGCCAGGTAACAGCAGGCTCCCTCCACGTTACCAGGACAGAGAAAGCAGACACGTTGCCCACATGGCGCACTCCCAACAAAACACAATTAAAACATTTTTTGGGGACAAAACTCCAAAATTATGGTTATGAAATAAACCAAAACCTGTTTCTAACAAGTGTAACAGGTTATGAGCACACTGAGCATGAGAACGATACATTACTAGTATTAATAAACGCATTAACATACATGTATGTAAACAGATGTCGGGTACATTTACTAGACCTACTGATAACCTGTGTAATGGGGAATTCACGCAATGAAACCACGAGGGCGCAAGAATTGACGGGAGATAGCTGAGCGCATGTTGGAGAGAGACGCGCCATATCTTCACCACACAGCCCTCCCCTTCTTCTTGTCTCAACATTTAAAAAGATACTCAAGCACACATTATCTAAAAACGCATATTTGCAATGGTTTTCAGCTCGCCACAGCTTGGTCTACGTGCGTGTGATTTGAAACACTCCAGCGCTTTTTTTTGTGTTTGTTTTGAGACGAAGAAGAAGCTAATTTATTCAATGAAGAAGCTTCCTTTCCAATTCCGGTGGCTGAAACCAGAGATCTGTATATAATGACGAGATGCTCAAGTCTCGGCCCTAACAATTGTTTTGTCGTTGTCCCAAAGGCGAAAAGGAAGGCAACAAGTTTAATAAGTCTGCGTATCAATCCCATAGAAACAGATTGGCTTTACTCTGACAGATTTTGGTAAGAGGGAGCCCCTCTCGCTTGCTTCTGTCTTCCTCTGTGCTGAAACTCTCTCTGAAGAAGACATCTTGATTGAGCAAAACAGCACCACTCTTTATGTTACTGTATGTAGTTCATGTATCTGATCCTGTCTGGACAAAATAGTATGCAAATAAAATAAATATATAATAAAATAAAAATATAATATATCCAGTGCACATACTGCACATACTGAGACTCTGTGTCGCTCACTTCGTTATCTGAGATTGATACATTTTTCTGTCTGTGTCTCTCGGTCCAAATAAATGATAAGTATTTTATTTGGACAGGCAAGGAGGTGTGCCAGGCCCACCCATAACGGCAGCCCTGCTATTCAGGATAATGAGAGTTGTTGTTGCATTCTGCACAGGCAGCAGCATGACAGACGGACGGTGAGCCCAGTAACACTAGAAGAGGAATCGCTGCTAGTACAAAACATGAGTTATGGTGCTTTCTGTCTGGTCATGTGACTACCTGTACGGTAGACTATCAGCAGGAGACAGGTTGACCCCCCCCCAGACACTCCCACTGTACGGTAGACTATCCGCAGCAGACAGGTTGACGACCCCCCGACACTCCCACTGTACGGTAGACTATCAGCAGGAGACAGGTTGACGACCCCCCCGACACTCCCACTGTACGGTAGACTATCAGCAGGAGACAGGTTGACGACCCCCCCAGACACTCCCACTGTACGGTAGACTATCAGCAGGAGACAGGTTGACGACCCCCCAGACACTCCCACTGTACAGTAGACTATCAGCAGGAGACAGGTTGACGACCCCCAGACACAGTCCACTGTACAGTAGACTATCAGCAGGAGACAGGTTGACCCCCCAGACACTCCCACTGTACAGTAGACTATCAGCAGGAGACAGGTTGACGAATCCCCCAGACACTCCCACTGTACAGTAGACTATCAGCAGGAGACAGGTTGATTGTTACCCCCCAGACACACTCCCACTGTACAGTAGACTATCAGCAGGAGACAGGTTGACACCCCCCAGACACTCCCACTGTACGGTAGACTATCAGCAGGAGACAGGTTGCGTCCCCCAGACACTCCCACTGTACGGTAGACTATCCCTCACGACGCCAGGACAGAGGAGTCAATCACCACCTTCCGGAGACACCTGAAACCCCACCTCTTTAAGGAATACCTAGATAGGTTAAGTAATCCCTCTCACCCCACCCCCCTAAGTTTTAGATGCACTATTGTTAAGTGACTGTCCCACTGGATGTCATAAGGTGAATGCACCAATGTGTAAGTCGCTCTGATAAGAGCGTCTGCTAAATGACTTAAATGTAATGTAAATGTCTATCAGCAGGAGACAGGTTGACGACCCCCCCCCGACACTCCCACTGTACGGTAGACTATCAGCAGGAGACAGGTTGACGACCCCCCAGACACTCCCACTGTACAGTAGACTATCAGCAGGAGACAGGTTGACCCCCCCCCCAGACACTCCCACTGTACAGTAGACTATCAGCAGCAGACAGGTTGACGACCCCCCAGACACTCCCACTGTACAGTAGACTATCAGCAGGAGACAGGTTGACCCCCCCCAGACACTCCCACTGTACAGTAGACTATCAGCAGGAGACAGGTTGACGACCCCCAGACACTCCCACTGTACAGTAGACTATCAGCAGGAGACAGGTTGACGACCCCCAGACACTCCCACTGTACAGTAGACTATCAGCAGGAGACAGGTTGACGACCCCCCAGACACTCCCACTGTACAGTAGACTATCAGCAGGAGACAGGTTGACCCCCCCCAGACACTCCCACTGTACAGTAGACTATCAGCAGCAGACAGGTTGCCCCCAGACACTCCCACTGTACAGTAGACTATCAGCAGGAGACAGGTTGACCCCCCCCCAGACACTCCCACTGTACAGTAGACTATCAGCAGCAGACAGGTTGACCCCCCAGACACTCCCACTGTACAGTAGACTATCAGCAGGAGACAGGTTGACCCCCCAGACACTCCCACTGTACAGTAGACTATCAGCAGGAGACAGGTTGACCCCCCCCCCAGACACTCCCACTGTACAGTAGACTATCAGCAGGAGACAGGTTGACCCCCCCAGACACTCCCACTGTACAGTAGACTATCAGCAGGAGACAGGTTGACGACCCCCCCAGAAACTCCCACTGTACAGTAGACTATCAGCAGGAGACAGGTTGACGACCCCCCCAGACACTCCCACTGTACAGTAGACTATCAGCAGGAGACAGGTTGACGACCCCCCCCCAGACACTCCCACTGTACAGTAGACTATCAGCAGGAGACAGGTTGACCCCCCCCAGACACTCCCACTGTACAGTAGACTATCAGCAGCAGACAGGTTGACCCCCCCCAGAAACTCCCACTGTACAGTAGACTATCAGCAGGAGACAGGTTGACCCCCCCCAGACACTCCCACTGTACAGTAGCTTATCAGCAGCAGACAGGTTGCCCCTCCAGACACTCCCACTGTACAGTAGATTATCCGCAGCAGACAGGTTGCCCCCCCCAGACACTCCCAGACTATAGCTTATCAGCCGGGAGGTGTGTTTGAAAAGGCCTGGGTGTGATCTAAATCGCTTCACGACTTCCTGTCATATAACCAGCCCTGGAACAGATATCTAATCTAGACCATAAACAGAGAGAGATTCAGAGAGAGAGAGAGATACAGAGAGAGAGAGAGGAAGAGGGGGGGATATAGGGAGAGAGAGGGAGAGGTGGGGATATAGGGAGAGAGAGAGACAGAGAGAGAGAGATTCAGAGAGAGAGAGAGATTCAGAGAGAGAGAGAGATACAGAGAGGAGAGAGAGAGAGACACAGAGAGAGAGGGGATATAGAGACAGAGAGGGGATATAGAGACAGAGAGGGGGATATAGGGAGAGAGAGTGAGGGGGGATAAAGGATAGAGAGTGAGAGATACAGAGAGCGAGAGAGGGGGGGGGGTAGAGAGAGAGAGAGAGAGATCCTGCCTCTGTTTGATTACAGTAGCAAAAAAAAATGGGATGAAAAATGAGTTCGGGAGACTGAAAAGAGCCGTATCTTTGGTTGTTGCTGTCCCTCTGTTAGCGTCATGTAAAGGGCCCAGCAGAGAAGGAGAGAGAGAGAGAGACATTTTAGACCTGGAATAACCTATATTTTTCAGAGGGGAAATAGATTTGACCAGTCCTGTTGTGTTGCATCCAGGACAGGACATCAATAACAGTGTAGGGAGCCACATGACCTCTCAGAGCACCCGGCCCTGTTCTGATGATGCCTCTACATGTTTAGCTGCTGGGGGGAGAGAGAGAGAGAGAGAGATGTTTAGCTGGTAGAGAGGGAGAGGGATATTTAGCTGGGAGAGAGAGAGAGAGAGAGGGATGTTTAGCTGGTAGAGAGAGAGAGAGAGAGAGAGAGAGAGGGATGTTTAGCTGGTAGAGAGGGAGAGGGATATTTAGCTGGGAGAGAGAGAGAGAGGGATATTTAGCTGGGAGAGAGAGAGAAAGAGAGAGAGGGGGGATGTTTAGCTGGTAGAGAGGGAGAGGGATATTTAGCTGGGAGAGAGAGAGAGAGAGAGAGAGAGGGATGTTTAGCTGGTAGAGGGAGAGAGAGAGGGATGTTTAGCTGGTAGAGAGAGAGAAGGGGATGTTTAGCTGGTAGAGGGAGAGAGATGTTTAGCTGGTAGAGGGAGAGAGAGAGGGGATGTTTAGCTGGGAGAGAGCGAGAGAGATGTTTAACTGGTTGAGAGAGAGAGGGATGTTTAACTGGTTGAGAGAGAGAGGGATGTTTAGCTGGTAGAGAGAGAGAGAGGGGGATGTTTAACTGGTTGAAAGAGAGCGAGAGAGAGAGATGTTTAGCTGGTTGAGAGAGAGGGGGATGTTTAGCTGGTAGAGGGAGAGAGAGAGAGATGTTTAACTGGTAGAGGGAGAGAGAGTGATGTTTAGCTGGTAGAGGGAGAGAGAGAGATGTTTAGCTGGTAGAGAGAGAGAGAAACGGGATGATTAGCTGGTAGAGAGAGAGAGAGAGAGAGAGAGAGAGGTTTAGCTGGTTGAGAGAGAGAGGGATGTTTAACTGGTTGAGAGAGAGCGAGAGAGAGAGATGTTTAGCTGGTTGAGAGAGAGAGGGATGTTTAACTGGTTGAGAGAGAGAGGGATGTTTAACTGGTAGAGGGAGAGAGAGATGCTTAACTGGTTGAGAGAGAGATGGATGTTTAGCTGGTAGAGGGAGAGAGAGATGTTTAGCTGGTAGAGAGAGAGAGATGTTTAGCTGGTAGAGGGAGAGAGAGATGTTTTAGCTGGTAGGAGGGAGAGAGAGAGGGATGTTTGGCTGGTAGAGGGAGAGAGAGATAAGCGAGTTGGTAGAGAGAGAGAGATGTTTAGCTGGTGAGGGAGAGAGAGAGGGATGTTTGGCTGGTAGAGGGAGAGAGAGATGTTTAGCTGGTAGAGAGAGAGAGATGTTTAGCTGGTAGAGGGAGAGAGAGATGTTTAGCTGGTAGAGAGAGAGATATGTTTAGCTGGTAGAGAGAGAGGGATGTTTAGCTGGTAGAGAGAGAGAGACATTTTTAGCTGGTAGAGAGAAAGTGGGATGTTTAGCAGGGAGAGCGAGAGAGAGAGGGGATGTTTAGCTGGTAGAGAGAGAGAGATGTTTAGCAGGGAGAGAGAGATGTTTAGCTGGTAGAGAGGGATGTTTAGCTGGTAGAGACGGAGAGGGATGTTCAGCTGGTAGAGAAAGAGAGATGTTTAGCTGGTAGAGAGAGAGGGATGTTTAGCTGGTAGAGGGAGAGCGAGAGGGGGATGTTTAGCTAGTAGAGGGAGAGAGAGGTGGATGTTTAGCTGGTAGAGAGAGAGAGAGAGATGTTTAGCTGGTAGAGAGAGAGATGTTTAGCTGGTAGAGAGAGAGGGATGTTTAGCTGGTAGAGAGAGAGAGACATTTTTAGCTGGTAGAGAGAGAGAGATGTTTAGCTGGTAGAGAGAGAGAGGGATGTTTAGCTGGTAGAGAGAGAGGGATGTTTAGCTGGTAGAGAGAGAGAGGGATGTTTAGCTGGTAGAGAGAGAGAGGGATGTTTAGCTGGTAGAGAGAGAGATGTTTAGCTGGTTGAGAGAGAGAGGGATGTTTAACTGGTTGAGAGAGAGCGAGAGAGAGAGAGATGTTTAGCTGGTTGAGAGAGAGAGGGATGTTTAACTGGTTGAGAGAGAGGGGGATGTTTAACTGGTAGAGGGAGCGAGAGATGTTTAACTGGTTGAGAGAGAGATGGATGTTTAGCTGGTAGAGGGAGAGAGAGATGTTTAGCTGGTTGAGAGAGAGAGAGATGTTTAGCTGGTAGAGGGAGAGAGAGATGTTTAGCTGGTTGAGAGAGAGAGAGATGTTTAGCTGGTAGAGGGAGAGCGAGAGGGATGTTTAGCTGGTAGAGGGAGAGAGAGAGAGATGTTTAGCTGGTAGAGAGAGAGAGAGATGTTTAGCTGGTAGAGAGAGGGTGAGAGAGATGTTTAGCTGGTAGAGAGAAAGTGGGATGTTTAGCAGGGAGAGCGAGAGAGAGGGGATGTTTAGCTGGTAGAGAGAGAGATGTTTAGCAGGGAGAGAGAGAGAGATGTTTAGCTGGTAGAGAGGGATGTTTAGCTGGTAGAGAGAGAGATGTTTAGCTGGTAGAGAGAGAGAGGGATGTTTAGCTGGTAGAGAGAGGGAGGGATGTTTAGCTGGTAGAGAGAGAGATGTTTAGCTGGTAGAGAGAGGGGGATGTTTAGCTGGTAGAGAGAGGGGGATGTTTAGCTGGTAGAGAGAGGGGGATGTTTAGCTGGTAGAGAGAGGGGGATGTTTCGCTGGTAGAGAGAGAGGGATGTTTAGCTGGTAGAGAGAGAGAGAGAGAGGATGTTTAGCTGGTAGAGAGAGAGAGAGAGAGGGATGTTTAGCTGGTAGAGAGCGAGGGATGTTTAGCTGGTAGAGAGAGAGATGGATGTTTAGCTGGTAGAGAGAGAGAGAGGGATGTTTAGCTGGTAGAGAGAGAGAGAGGGATGTTTAGCTGGTAGAGGGAGGGAGAGAGAGATGTTTAGCTGGTAGAGGGAGGGAGAGAGATATGTTTAGCTGGTAGAGAGAGAGAGAGGGGGATGTTTAGCTGGTAGAGAGAGAGGGATGTTTAGCGGGTAGAGAGAGAGAGGGATGTTTTGCTGTTAGGAGAGAGGGGGATGTTTAGCTGGTAGAGAGAGAGGGATGTTTAGCTGGTAGAGGAGAGAGAGGGATGTTTAGCTGGTAAAGAGAGAGAGAGGGATGTTTAGCTGGTAGAGAGCGAGGGATGTTTAGCTGGTAGAGAGAGAGATGGATGTTTAGCTGGTAGAGAGAGAGAGGGGATGTTTAGCTGGTAGAGAGAGAGAGAGGGATGTTTAGCTGGTAGAGAGAGAGAGAGATGTTTAGCTGGTAGAGAGAGAGGAGAGAGTAGAGAGAGAGAGAGAGAGAGAGAGAGAGAGAGAGAGAGAGAGAGAGAGAGAGAGATGTTTAGCTGGTAGAGAGAGAGAGAGATGTTTAGCTGGTAGAGAGAGAGGGATGTTTAGCTGGTAGAGAGAGAGAGATGTTTAGCTGGTAGAGAGAGAGGGATGTTTTGCTGGTAGAGAGAGAGAGGGATGTTTAGCTGGTAGAGAGAGGGGGGATGTTTAGCTGGTAGAGAGAGGGGATGTTTAGCTGGCAGAGAGAGGGGGGATGTTTAGCTGGTAGAGGGAGAGAGAGAGAGGATGTTTAGCTGGTAGAGAGAGAGAGGGATGTTTAGCTGGTAGAGAGAGAGATGGATGTTTAGCTGGTAGAGAGGAGAGAGGGATGTTTAGCTGGTAGAGAGAGAGAGAGAGAGGGATGTTTAGCTGGTAGAGAGAGAGAGGGATGTTTAGCTGGTAGAGGAGAGAGAGAGGGATGTTTAGCTGGTAGAGAGAGGGGGATGTTTAGCTGGTAGAGAGATGTTTAGCTGGTAGAGAGAGAGAGGGATGTTTAGCTGGTAGAGAGAGAGGGATGTTTAGCTGGTAGAGAGAGAGAGGGATGTTTAGCTGGTAGAGAGAGAGAGAGAGAGGGATGTTTAGCTGGTAGAGAGAGAGAGGGATGTTTAGCTGGTAGAGGGAGAGAGAGAGGGATGTTTAGCTGGTAGAGAGAGGGGGATGTTTAGCTGGTAGAGAGATGTTTAGCTGGTAGAGAGAGAGAGAGAGATGTTTAGCTGGTAGAGGGAGAGAGATGTTTAGCTGGTAGAGGGAGAGAGAGAGAGGGATGTTTTGCTGGAAGAGAGAGAGAGAGGGATGTTTCGCTGGTAGAGAGAGGGGGATGTTTAGCTGGTAGAGAGAGAGAAATGTTTAGCTGGTAGAGAGAGAGGGAGAGATGTTTAGCTGGTAGAGAGAGAGAGAGATGTTTAGCTGGTAGAGAGAGAGAGAGAGAGAGAGAGATGTTTAGCTGGTAGAGAGAGAGAGTGATGTTTATCTGGTAGAGAGAGAGATGTTTAGCTGGTAGAGAGAGAGTGAGAGATGTTCAGCTGGTAGAGAGAGAGAGAGAGAGATGTTTAGCTGGT
>NW_025750699.1:12500-18090 GCF_021184085.1 Oncorhynchus gorbuscha | reverse complement strand
CATTGTACTTCGTTCAGTTACGTATTGCTGAGGAGGGGATTGGTGAAGGAAGGAGGGTATTGGTGAAGGAGGAGGAGGGGGTATTGGTGAATGAGGAGGAGGGATTGGTGAAGGAGGAGGAGGGGGATTGGTGAATGAGGAGGAGGGGTATTGGTGAATGAGGAGGAGGGGTATTGGTGAATGAGGAGGAGGGGATTGGTGAATGAGGAGGAGGGGTATTGGTGAATGAGGAGGGGTATTGGTGAAGGAGGAGGAGGGGTATTGGTGAAGGAGGAGGAGGGGTATTGGTGAAGGAGGAGGGTATTGGTGAAGGAGGAGAGGGGTATTGGTGAAGGAGGAGGAGGGTATTGGTGAGGAGGAGGAGGGGTATTGAGTGAAGGAGGAGGAGGGTATTGGTGAAGGAGGAGGAGGGTATTGGTGAAGGAGGAGGAGGGGTATTGGTGAAGGAGGAGGAGGGGTATTGGTGAAGGAGGAGGGGTATTGGTGAAGGAGGAGGAGGGTATTGGTGAAGGAGGAGGAGGGAGTATTGGGTGAAGAGGAGGAGGGTATTGGTGAAGGAGGAGGGGTATTGGTGAAGGGGAGGAGGAGGGGTATTGGTGAAGGAGGAGGAGAATATTGGTGAATGAGGAGGAGAGAGGTATTGGTGAAGGAGGAGGAGGGGTATTGGTGAAGGAGGAGGAGGAGGGGTATTGGTGAAGGAGGAGGAGGGGTATTGGTGAAGGAGGGGTAGGAGAGGGGGGATTGGTGAAGGAGGAGGAGGGGATTGAGAGGGAAAGAAAGCATCTATTCTCATTGACGAGAATTTAAGTTCTCGTGGTATCGATTCTCGAGAGACATTACTGTAAACTTACTGTAAACTTACAATCCCCCTTACTGTTGACATTTCTGTAAACTTACTGTAGACATTACTATAAACTTACTGTAAACATTGCTGTAAACTTACTGATGACATTACTGTAAACTTACTATAGACATTACTGTAAACTTACTATAGACATTACTGTAAACTTACTGTAGACATTACTGTAGACATTACTGTAAACATACTGTTGACATTACTGTAAACTTACTGTAGACATTACTGTAAACTTACTGTAGACATTACTGTCAACTTACTGTTGACATTACTGTAAACTTACTGTTGACATTGCTGTAAACTTACTGTATACATTACTGTAAACTTACTGTTGACATTACTGTAAACTTACTGTTGACATTACTGTAAACTTACTGTTGACATTACTGTAAACTTACTGTTGACATTACTGTAAACTTACTGTTGACATTACTGTAAACTTACTGTTGACATTACTGTAAACTTGCATATTTCTCATGTTTGGAACATTCCCTACAAGGTCCCTGCATGACCCTCACCCGGTTCCTCTGAGCAGGGCAGTGGAAACAGAATTGTCTCATTGAGCCCAACATTCATACTGTAAAACTAGTAGTAGCAGAGCAATGGATTTGAAACAGCTGAGTAATATAGACATATTCATTATATTGCAGACTTGTTTTAGTGAGGTTTTCACCTGAAATTGCAGTAACAGCCTGTTACGTTCTGATATTGATCGCAGTAGCAAAACTATTTCAACGGTCTCCTCTAGCTGCTCTGAACCACCACAGAGAGCGTTTTCAGTCACATTCTGAGTTGACCTCATAAGAGAGGCCTCATTTACTTCAGGTTATTGATCAAATAAAGCCTTGTTCTGAGGTAGCTTTAATACACGGAACCTGTATTTTCCTTTCATGTCACAGGGTTAAATGTTTGATATGCTAACGTTACTAGTTAGCGTATTTATTGTCTTGCATGTTTGTTCAGACAACAAAATAAACCCTTTCATTGTATGCACATGCTGGAGTGGTATGTGGAGTGGTATATGGAGTGGTATGTGGAGTGGTATGTGGAGTGGTATATGGAGTGGTATATGGAGTGGTATGTAGAGTGGTATATGAGTGGTATGTGATGGTATGTGAGTATATGGAGTAGTATGTGAGTGGTATATGGAGTGGTATATATGGAGTGGTATATGGAGTGGTATGGAGTGGTATGTGGAGTGGTATGTGGAGTGGTATATGGAGTGGTATATGGGTGGGTATATGAGTGGGTGGTATGTGGAGTGGTATGTGGAGTGTATATATGGAGTGGTATGTGGAGTGGTATATGGAGTGGTATATGGAGTAGTATGTGATGGTATGTGAGTGGTATGTGAGTGGTATATGGAGTGGTATGTAGAGTGGTATATGGAGTGGTATATGAGTGGTATATGGAGTGGTATGTGAGTGGTATATGGAGTGGTATATGGTATGTGGAGTGGTATATGGAGTGGTATGGAGTGGTATATGGTATATGGAGTGGTATGTGGGTGGTATATGGAGTGGTATATGAGTGGTATATGGGTAGTATATGGAGTGGTATGTAAGAGTGGTATATGAGTGGTATGTGGAGTAGTATATGGAGTAGTATATGGAGTGGTATGTAGCATGTGGAGTATATGTGAGTGGTATATGGAGTGGTATATGGAGTGGTATATGGAGTGGTATGTGGAGTGGTATGTGGAGTGGTATGTGGAGTGGTATGTGGAGTGGTATATGAGTGGTATGTAGTAGTGAGTATGTGGAGTAATTTATATGGAGTGGTATATGGAGTGGTATATGGAGTGGTATATGGAGTGGTATGAAACTATGGAGTGGTATGTGGAGTGGTATATGGGGTGGTATATGGAGTGGTATGTGGGGTGGTATGGAGTGGTAGTATGGAGTGGTATATGGAGTGGTATATGGAGTGGTATATGGAGTGGTATATGGAGTAGTATGTGGAGTGGTATGTGGAGTATATGGTATATGGAGTGGTATATGGAGTGGTATATGGAGTGGTATGTGGAGTGGTATATGGAGTGGTATGTGGAGTGGTATGTGAGTGGTATGTGGTATATGGGTGGTATGTGGAGTGGTATATGGAGTGGTATGTGGAGTGGTATATGGAGTGGTATATGGAGTGGTATGTGGAGTGGTATATGAGTGGTATGTGGAGTGGTATGTGGAGTGGTATATGGAGTGGTATATGGAGTGGTATGTGGAGTGGTATATGGAGTGGTATATGGAGTGGTATGTGGAGTAGTATGTGGAGTGGTATATGGGTGGTATATGGAGTGGTATGTGGAGTGGTATGTGGAGTGGTATATGGAGTGGTATATGGAGTGGTATATGGAGTGGTATGTGGAGTGGTATATGGAGTGGTATATGGAGTGGTATATGGAGTGGTATGTGGAGTGGTATATGGAGTGGTATATGGAGTGGTATATGGAGTGGTATGTGGAGTGGTATATGGGTGGTATATGGAGTGGTATATGGAGTGGTATGTGGAGTGGTATATGGAGTGGTATATGGAGTGGTATATGGAGTGGTATGTGGAGTGGTATATGAGTGGTATGTGGGTGGTATGTGGAGTGGTATGTGGAGGTGAAAGGTATATGAGTGGTATGTAGAGTGGTATATGAGTAGTATGTGGAGTGGTATATGGAGTGGTATATGGAGTGGTATATGGAGTGGTATATAAAGTAGTAGAAGGTATATGGAGTGGTATGTGAGTGGTATATGGAGTGGTATATGGAGTGGTATGTGTAGTGGTATGTGGAGTGGTATATGGTGAGGTATATGGAGTGGTATGTGTAGTGGTATATGGAGTGGTATGGAGTGGTATGTGTAGTGTATATGGGAGTGGTATATGGAGTGGTATGTATGAGTGGTATATGGAGTGGTATATGGTATATGGGTGGTATGTGAGTGGTATGTAGTATGGAGTGGTATGTGTAGTGGTATATGGTATAGTGGTATATGTAGTGGTATATGAAGTGGTATGTGAGTGGTATGTGGAGTGGTATGTGGAGGTGGTATATGGTATATGGAGTGGTATGTGTAGTGGTATGTGGAGTGGCATATGGGTATGGGTGGTATATGGAGTGGTATATGGTATATGGAGTGGTATGTGTGGTAGGTGGTATATGGTATATGGAGTGGTATATGGAGTGGTATGGAGTGGTATATGGAGTGGTATATGGAGTGGTATGTGGAGTGGTATGTGGAGTGGTATGAGTGGTATGTGGAGTGGTATGTGGAGTGGTATATGGTATATGCAGTGGTATGTGGAGTGGTATGTGGAGTGGTATATGGAGTGGTATGTGGAGTGGTATGTGGAGTGGTATATGGAGTGGTATGTGGAGTGGTATGTGGAGTGGTATATGGAGTGGTATATGGAGTGGTATATGGAGTGGGTATGTGGGATTGGTATATGGAGTGGTATATGGAGTGGTATATCGAGTGGTATGTGGAGTGGTATATGGAGTGGTATATCGAGTGGTATGTGGAGTGGTATATGTAGTGGTATATGGTATATGGAGTGGTATGTATAGTCGTATGGAGGTATATGGAGTGGTATATGGAGTGGTATGGAGTGGTATGTGTAGTGGTATGTGGAGTGGTATATGGAGGGTATATCGAGTGGTATGTGGAGTGGTATGTGGAGTGGTATATGGAGTGGTATGTGTAGTAGTGGTATATGGTAGTATATGTATATATGGAGTGGTATATGGAGTGGTATATGGAGTGGTATGTGGAGTGGTATGTGTAGTGGTATATGGAGTATGGAGTGGTATGTGGAGTGGTATGTGGAGTGGTATGTGGAGTGGTATGTGGAGTGGTATGTGGAGTGGTATATGGAGTGGTATAGTGAGTAGTATATGGAGTGGCTATGTATGTATGAGTGTATATGTGGAGTATATGGAGGGTATGTGGAGTGGTATATGGAGTGGTATGTGTAGTGGTATATGAGTGGTATATGGAGTGGTATGTGGAGTGGTATATGGAGTGGTATATGGAGTGGTATGGAGTGGTATGTGTAGTGGTATATGGAGTGGTATGTGGAGTGGTATATGGAGTGGTATATGGAGTGGTATATGGAGTGGTATGGGTGGTATATGAAGTAGTATGTGATGGTATATGGGTGGTATGAGTGGTATGTGGAGTGGTATATGGAGTGGTATATGGGTGGTATATGGAGTGGTATGTGAGTGGTATATGGAGTGGTATATGGAGGGTATGTGGAGTGGTAGTATATGAAGTGGAGGTGGTATGTGGAGTGGTATATGGTAGTGGTGGTATGTGGAGTGGTATATGGAGTGGTATGTATGGAGTGGTATATGGAGTAGTATGTGGAGTGGTATATGGAGTGGTATGTGGAGTGGTATATGGAGTGGTATGTGGAGTGGTATATGTGTGGTATGTGTAGTGGTATATATGTATATGGAGTGGTATATGGAGTGGTATATGGAGGTAGTATGGGTGGTATATGGAGTGGTATATGGAGTAGTATATGGAGTGGTATGTGTAGTGGTATATGGAGTGGTATGTGGAGTGGTATGTGGAGTAGTATGTGGAGTGGTATATGGGTGGTATATCGAGTGGTATGTCAGTGGTATACAGTAGTATAGGAGTGGTATATGGAGTGGTATGTGGAGTGGTATGTGTAGTGGTATATGGTATATATCTGGTATGTGGAGTGGTATGTGGAGTGGTATATGTGTAGTGGTGGTAT
>NW_025750699.1:0-5000 GCF_021184085.1 Oncorhynchus gorbuscha | reverse complement strand
ACACTCTGTGGTAATGAATCGTAACACTCTGTGGTAATGAATCGTAACACACTGTGGTAATGAATCCTAACACTCTGGTAATGAATCCTAACACTCTGTGGTAATGAATCCTAACACTCTGTGGTAATGAATCGTAACACTCTGTGGCAATGAATCATAACACTCTGTGGTAATGAATCGTAACACTCTGTGGTAATGAATCCTAACACTCTGTGGTAATGAATCCTAACACTCTGTGGTAATGAATCCTAACACTCTGTGGTAATGAATCGTAACACTCTGTGGTAATGAATCCTAACACTCTGTGGTAATGAATCCTAACACTCTGTGGTAATGAATCCTAACACTCTGTGGTAATGAATCCTAACACTCTGTGGTAATGAATCCTAACACTCTGTGGTAATGAATCTCTGTGGTAATGAATCCTAACACTCTGTGGTAATGAATCGTAACACTCTGTGGTAATGAATCCTAACACTCTGTGGTAATGAATCCTAACACTCTGTGGTAATGAATCCTAACACTCTGTGGTAATGAATCCTAACACTCTGTGGTAATGAATCCTAACACTCTGTGGTAATGAATCGTAACACTCTGTGGTAATGAATCGTAACACTCTGTGGTAATGAATCCTAACACACTGTGGTAACTCATCGTAACACTCTGTGGTAATGAATCCTAACACTCTGTGGTAATGAATCCTAACACTCTGTGGTAACTCATCGTAACACTCTGTGGTAATGAATCCTAACACACTGTGGTAACTCATCGTAACACTCTGTGGTTTTTAACTGACTTGCCTAGTTAAATGAAGGTGAGATACAAAAATCTTTCTAGTATGTAATCCTCTTGAACATCCCTGCTTCCTTGTGGAGCGACATGAATGTATATTTAGTGACTTGCAATCTGTGATCTCTCTCTCTCTCTCTCTCTGTGTGTGTGTGTGTGTGTGTGTGTGTGTGTGTGTGTGTGTGTGTGTGTGTGTGTGTGTGTGTGTGTGTGTGTGTGTGTGTGTGTGTGTGTGTGTGTGTGTGTGCTCTCGCCTGTGTGTGAGAGTGTGTTCAAATGTGATATGTCTGCGTTGCATAATGTGAAGGTTTCACTCAGATGGTCCTTAACTCTTTGGAACTGTGCAGAAGGCGTATGTGTGTGTGTGTGTATGTATGTAAGTGTGTGTGTATGTGTGCATGTATGTATGTATGTAAGTTTGTGTGTGTGTGTATGTGTGTGTGTGTGTGTGTGTGTGTGTGTGTGTGTGTGTGTGTGTGTGTGTGTGTGTGTGTGTGTGTGTGTGTGTGTGTGTGTGTGTGTGTGTGTGTGTGTGTGTGTGTGTGTGTGTGTGTGTGTGTGTATGTAAGTTGTGTGTGTGTGTGTGTGTGTGTGTGTGTGTGTGTGTGTGTGTGTGTGTGTGTGTGTGTGTGTGTGTGTGTGTGTGTGTGTGTGTGTGTGTGTGTGTGTGTGTGTGTGTGTGTGTGTGTGTGTTTGTTTGTGTGTGTGTGCAGCGCCTGGGGTGTGCTGACCTCATTGTGTGCACGGGGTAAGTGCACTCTGCTGTGTGAGCAACCCCTTCCCATCTATGCTGCTCCTAAACAAGCCTCTACCCCCATCCTCTGTCCCTGCTCCAAGTGAGCCTCACCCCCATCCTCCCCTCCCTGCTCCCAGTGAGCCTCTACCCCCACTCCCTTCCCAGTGAGCCTCTACCCCCATCCTCCCCTCCCTGCTCCCAGCGGAGCCCCTCCCCATCCTCCTCCCCTGCCCCAGCCTCTACCCCCATCCTCTGTCCCTGCTCCCAGTGAGCCTCTACCCCATCTCCCCTCCCTGCTCCCAGTGAGCTCTACCTCATCCTCCCCTCCCTGCTCCCAGTGAGCCTCTACCCCCATCCTCCCCTCCTGCTCCCAGTGAGCCTCTACCCCCCCATCCTCCCCTCCCTGCTCCCAGAGCCTCCTACCCCATCCTCCCCTCCCTGCTCCCCAGTGAGCCTCTACCCCCATCCTCCCCTCCCTGCTCCCAGTGAGCCTCTACCCCCATCCTCCCTTCCCCAAGCTCCTAACAAAGCTTCTTGCCCCCATCCTCCCCTCCCTGCCTCCCAGAGCCTCTCTAAATTTCATCCTCCCTCCCTGCTCCCAGTGAGCTCTCTTACCCTCATCCTCCCCTCCCTGCTCCCAGTGAGCTCTACCCCTCTATCCTTCCCTCCCCTGCTCCCAGTGAGCTCTCTACTCCCCTCTATCCTCCCCTCCCCTGCTCCCAGCAGCTTCTACCCTCATCTCGTCCCTCCTTGCTCAACAAGTCTCTACCATCCTTCCCCTCGTTCCTAATAAGTTCTATACTTCTATCTCTCCTGCTCCTAGTGAGCTCTACTCTATCTCTCCTCCCTGCTCAACAAGTAAGTTTCTTACCCTTTATCTCTTCCCTCCCGCCCTAGTGAGCTCTCACTTCTATTCTTCCTCCTCTTTCCCATACGAGAGAAAGGGACTGAGCGCTTACAGCTAATTGATTGAGTTTCACAAATATCCAGGCAGAGAGACATTTGTTTTCTCCTTTCTGTCCGTCTATTATTTCTATCTGAGGAGAGCAGGAAGAGAGATGAAAATGAACCGCTGTCTTTTCTCTGAAAGAGGAGAGGGAAATGTTTAATATTTGATAGCCCTGTAACAGTATTACTCTCACTGCCCTGCCTGCGTCCCCACTGGCCCCTCACCAGCACTAACTCTGCAGAGAGAGAGAGGGAGGGGAGAGACAGAGGGAGGGAGGGGCGAGAGGAGAGAGGGAGGGAGCGAGGACAGGGAGGGAGGGTGGGAGGGGAGAGAGAGATGGAGGGAGTTGAGTGAATGAGTGAGTGAGTGAATGAATGAGTGAGTGAGTGAGTGAGTGGGAGGGAGGGAGGGAGGGACGGACGGAAGAACAATAAGGAGGACAGGGAGGGAGGGAGGGAGGGAGAGGAGGAGGGAGGAGGAGGGGGAAGTGTCAGCTGTAGCTACAAACCTTTACAAAAGCAATAAAACACAAATGAGAAAGGCACTCTGGAAGTTAGCATTAGCAGCAATGACAAAACACATGACTCTAAGTAAACTAGGAGTTCATGTGCAGATCCCAGCTGTAAGCTGGCACACACACACACACACACGGACACACCTCCCTGCCTGGCTTGGCTGGCCCATGTTTAGAAATGCAGGCGTAAGCGTTTTTTAGCCTCCTGAATCCCAGGACAGGGTCAGAGGTTGGTCTGGATACCTCTTCTCTTCTCCTGTCTTTTCCTCCTCTACAATGTCCACGATATGGAAGTTCCCTCCCTCCCTCCCTTCCTCCCTCCCTCCCACCCTCCCCCTCCCTCCCTCCTTCTCTCTACCCTCCCTCCCTCCCTCCTTCTCTCTACCCTCCCTAACCTCCCTCCCTCCCTCCTCTCTACCCTCCCTCCTCCCTCCTTCTCTCTACCCTCCCTAACCTCCCTCCCTCCCTCCTCCCTACCCTCCCTCCCTCCCTCCCTCCTTCTCTCTACCCTCCCTCCCTCCCTCCCTCCTTCTCTCTACCCTCCCTCCCTCCCTCCTTCTCTTCTACCCTCCCTAACCTCCCTCCCTCCCTCCTCTCTACCCTCCCTCCCTCCCTCCTTCTCTCTACCCTCCCTAACCTCCCTCCCTCCCTCCTCTCTACCCTCCCTCCCTCCCTCCCTCCTTCTCTCTACCCTCCCTAACCTCCTCCCTCCCTCCTCTCTACCCTCCCTCCCTCCCTCCTTCTCTCTACCCTCCCTCCCTCCCTCCCTAACTCCCTCCCTCCTTCTCTTTACCCTCCCTCCCTCCTTCTCTCTACCCTCCCTCCCCCTCCCTCCCCCTCCATCCCTCCCTCCCTCCTTCTCTCTACCCTCCCTCCCCTCCCTCCCCCTCCCTCCCCCTCCCTCCCTCCCCCCCTCCCTCCCTCCTTCTCTCTACCCTCCCTCCCTCCCTCCCTAACTCCCTCCCTCCTTCTCTTTACCCTCCCTCCATCCCTCCCTCCCTCCTTCTCTCTACCCTCCCTCCATCCCCCTCCCTCCCTCCCTCCCTCCCTCCATCCCTCCCTCCCTCCTTCTCTCTACCCTCCACCCCTCCTTCTCTCTACCCTCCCTCCCTCCCTAACTCCGCTCCCTCCCTCCCTAACTCCCTCCCTCCTTCTCTCTACCCTCCCTCCCTCCCTAACTCCCTCCCTCCATCCCTCCCTCCCTCCCTCCCTCCCTCCCTCCCTCCCTCCCTCCCTCCCTCCTCCCTCCTCCCTCCCTCCCTCCCTCCCTCCCTCCCTCCCCTCCCTCCCTCCCTCCCTCCCTCCCTCCCTCCTTCCCTCCCTCCCTCCCTAACTCCCTGCCTCCCTAACTCCCTCCCTCCCTAACTCCCTCCCTCCTTCTCTTTACCCTCCCTCCCTCCCCTAACTCCCTCCCTCCCTAACTCCCTCCCTCCCTAACTCCCTCCCTCCTTCTCTTTACCCTCCCTCCCTCCCTAACTCCCTAACTCCCTCCCTAACTCCCTCCCTCCCTAACTCCCTCCCTCCTTCTCTTTACCCTCCCTCCCTCCCTCCCTAACTCCCTCCCTCCCTCCCTAACCCCCTCCCTCCCTCTACCCTCCCTCCCTCCCTCCCCCTTCTCTTTACCCTCCCTCCCTCCCTCCCTAACTCCCTCCCTCCCTCCTTCCCTCTACCCTCCCTCCCTCCTCCCCCTTTTCTCTACCCTCCCCCTCCCTCCCTCCCTCCCTCCCTCCCTCCCTGTATCATTAGACATTGCATCTGGTTCACTTTCTCTACGTTAACTCAGACTGCCTAAGCTGCTTGCCTGGAGTATGCTGTGTGTGTGTACGTGTGTGTGTGTGTGTGTGTGTGTGTGTGTGTGTGTGTGTGTGTGTGTGTGTGTGTGTGTGTGTGTGTGTGTGTGTGTGTGTGTGTGTGTGTGTGTGTGTGTGTGTGTGTGTGTGTGTGTGTGTATCTTGCTTACTGCCTGTGCTGCTGGAACATAACAATGCCATCAGGCCACAAGGTCACACTTC
>NW_025750698.1:0-18091 GCF_021184085.1 Oncorhynchus gorbuscha | reverse complement strand
CATGTTGCATGATAACAGCAGGCTGCCTTCCAACCCCCCCATCCCCTTTGAATGATAAACAGGGTTCAAGTTAGGAGTGGATGAGTTGCTGTCTAAGATAAAGATCATCCTGGGATGCATCACCTTGACATGGACTAAATCTGTTTGGTGATTTTTATTTTTATTTTTATCAACTAGCTATCTGCGAAAACAATGGCTCTATATATATACAGTGGGTTCATAAACTATTCATACCCCTAGACAGCCTGAATTCAAAATGGATTAAAAATATTTTTCTCACCTATCTACATACAATACCTCGCAATGTCAAAGTGAAAATGTGTTTTTAGAAATGTTTGCAAATTCATAAACAAAAAAAAAGATATATCAAACTTACATAAGTATTGACACCCTGAGTCAATATATGTTAGAACCAACTTTGGCAGCGATTACAACTGTGAGGTTGTCTGGGTAAGTCTCTAAGAGTGATTACAACTGTGAGTCTTCCTGGGTAAATCCCTAAGAGTGATTACAACTGTGAGTCTGTCTGGGTAAGTCCCTAAGAGTGATTACAACTGTGAGTCTTCCTGGGTAAGTCCCTAAGAGTGATTACAACTGTGAGTCTGTCTGGGTAAGTCCCTAAGAGTGATTACAACTGTGAGTCTTCCTGGGTAAGTCCCTAAGAGTGATTACAGCTGTGAGTCTTCCTGGTAAGTCCCTAAGAGTGATTACAACTGTGAGTCTTCCTGGGTAAATCCCTAAGAGTGATTACAGCTGTGAGTCTTCCTGGGTAAGTCCCTAAGAGTGATTACAGCTGTGAGTCTTCCTGGTAAGTCCCTAAGAGTGATTACAGCTGTGAGTCTGTCTGGGTAAGTCCCTAAGAGTGATTACAACTGTGAGGTTGTCTGGGTAAGTCTCTAAGAGTGATTACAACTGTGAGTCTTCCTGGGTAAGTCCCTAAGAGTGATTACAACTGTGAGTCTGTCTGGGTAAGTCCCTAAGAGTGATTACAACTGTGAGTCTTCCTGGGTAAATCCCTAAGAGTGATTACAACTGTGAGTCTGTCTGGGTAAGTCCCTAAGAGTGATTACAACTGTGAGTCTTCCTGGGTAAGTCCCTAAGAGTGATTACAACTGTGAGTCTGTCTGGGTAAGTCCCTAAGAGTGATTACAACTGTGAGTCTTCCTGGGTAAGTCCCTAAGAGTGATTACAGCTGTGAGTCTTCCTGGTAAGTCCCTAAGAGTGATTACAACTGTGAGTCTTCCTGGGTAAATCCCTAAGAGTGATTACAGCTGTGAGTCTTCCTGGGTAAGTCCCTAAGAGTGATTACAGCTGTGAGTCTTCCTGGTAAGTCCCTAAGAGTGATTACAACTGTGAGTCTTCCTGGGTAAATCCCTAAGAGTGATTACAGCTGTGAGTCTTCCTGGGTAAATCCCTAAGAGTGATTACAGCTGTGAGTCTTCCTGGGTAAATCACTAAGAGTGATTACAGCTGGATTGTACAATATTTGCACATTATTATTAAAACAATTATTCAAACTCTGTCAACCTGGTTGTTTCTTTGCTACACAGCCATACATTTTCAAGATGATTTAAGTAAAAACTGTAACTAGGCCACTCAGGAACATTCAATGTCATCTTGGTAAGCAAATCTAGTCTATATTTGCTGTTGTGTTTATTGTAGTTATTGTCCTGCTGAAAGGTGCATTTGTCTCCTAGTGTCTGTTGGAAAGCAGACTGAACCATGTTTTCCTCTAAGATTTTGCTTTTCCTAAGAAAAAACATGTTTATTCTGTACTGGCTTCGTTATTTTCACTCTGTCATTTAGGTTAGTATTGTGGAGTAACTACAATGTTGTTGATCCATCCTCAGTTTTCTCCTTTCACAGCCATTATACTCTGTAACTGTTTTAAAGTCACCATTGATCTCATGATGAAAATCCCTGAGTGGTTTCTTTCCTCTCTGGCAACTGAGTTAGAAAGGACACCTGTATCTGTGTAGTAACTGTTTGTATTGATACACCATCCAATGTGTTATTAATAACTTCACCACGCTTGAAGGCCAAATTACAGAGGAGAACCTCTTGATGCAATTCAATCCTTTAAGATTTGGGGAAAATCAAAGGCTGAATGGCATACCAGTTGAGTTATACCAAACCTTTAAAAAATATGTTTCCAGAGGACCGTTATTGGCATGTTTCAACCACTCCTAGAACAATTGTAGATTAACAGATACTCAACAAGAAGGTCTGATTTCATTATTACTGAAACAGGATCCAACTGGATAAAATATAAAGATATTTTTATATTTTTTTTTATTTCACTCTTTATTTAACCAGGTAGGACAGCTGAGAATTTGCAACTGCGACCTGGCCAAGATAAAGCATAGTAGTGTGAACAGACAAATACAGAGTTACACATGGAGTAGCAATTAATAAGTCAATAACACAGTAGAAAAATAAGGGAGTCTATATACATTGTGTGCAAAAGCGTATGAGGAGGTAGGGGAATAATTACAATTTGCAGATTAACACTGAGAGTGATAAAATGATCAGATGATCAGATGGTCATGTACAGTGTAGAGATATTAGTGTGCAAAAGAGCAGAAAAGTAAATAAATAAAACAGTATTAGGGATGAGGTAGGTAAAAATGGGTGGTTATATCCAGTCCATTGAAAATGTGGAGTTCCCTTACACTTCAGTGTTGTGATGCAACATTTTGTTAGCAAAATGCGCACATAGAATTAATAAGGTATTGTCGGATATTATTCATCGTAATCAGACATTTTTTGTTGTTGTACATGGACGATACATTGGAGATAATATAAGACAAGTACTGGAAACAATAGAACACTATGAAAAAAAACAGGTCTGATATTCATAGCTGACTGTAATATTTAATTTTGGAGAATCTCTTAATACTTATTCTCAGAAAATATTAAACTGTCAAGATGAGGTTGTCCACTATCGGCAAATCTATTATTTAATATGGCCATTGAAACGTTAGCTATTAAAACCAATCCAAACAATACTATCAACGTGTTAGAAATACAGGGCTTAAAAACAAACATGTCATTATTTGCCGATAATGTTTTCTTTATATCCACAATTTGGAAAGACCTCCACCGCCTCATAGAGGATCAAAATACTTTTCTAACCTCTCTGGATTAAAACCAAACTATGCTAAATTTACTATATTACGTATTGGATTACACAAAAATACAACCTTTGTGTTACTGTGTAGTTGACCAATAAAATGGTCTGACGGTGATGTGGACAGACTCGGTATTCATATCCCGAAATGATCTCACAACAGTACATTTTAATAGAACGTTTGCAAAAAGATCTTGCTATCAGGGACAGGAAAAATACCTATCCATCTTTAGTCATATCCCAGTTTACCCTGATTAACTCTTTAGTCATATCCCAGTTTACCCTGATTAACTCTTTAGTCATCTCCCAGTTTACCCTGAATAACTCTTCCGTCATAGCCCAGTTTCCCTGATTAACTCTTTAGTCATATCCCAGTTTACCTATTGTAAACTCTTTAGTCATATCCCAGTTTACCCTGAATAACTCTTTCGTCATAGCCCAGTTTCCCCTGATTAACTCTTTAGTCATATCCCAGTTTACCCTGATTAACTCTTTAGTCATATCCCAGTTTACCCTGATTAACTCTTTAGTCATATCCCAGTTTACGTTGATGAACTCTTTAGTCATATCCCAGTTTATCCTGATTAACTCTTTAGGCATATCCCAGTTTACCCTGATTAACTCTTTAGTCATATCCCGGTTTACATTGATGAACTCTTTAGTCATATCCCAGTTTACCCTGATTAACTCTTTTAGTCATATCCCAGTTTACCCCGATGAACTCTTCAGTCATATCCCTGTCATGTTTTGTCATATATTGTCTTGTCCTTGTGCTTTCCCTTCTGTTCATTTCCCCCTGCTGGTCTTATTAGGTTCGTTCCCTCTTTCTATCCCTCTCTCTCCCTCCCTCTCTCCTCTCTCTCTCTCTCTATTGTTCCGTTCCTGCTCCCAGCTGTTCCTCATTCTCCTAACTACCTCATTTACTCTTTCACACCTGTCCCCTATTTTGCCCTCTGATTAGAGTCCCTATTTCTCCCTCTGTTTTCCGCTTCTGTCCTTGTCGGATCATTGTTTGATGTGTGCTGTGCTGTGTTCTTGTTCCGTCGTGTTTTTGCCTTCTTCAGATGCTGCGTGTGAGCAGGTGTCTATGTCAGCTACGGACCTGTGCCTTCCCGAGCGACCTGCAGTCTGTGGTCGCGTCTCCAGTCGTTCCTCTCTACTGACGAGAGGATTTCAGTTTTCCTGTTTGTATTTTCCTGAGATAATTTCCAGGATTATCGTTTTTGTTAAAGACTGGAATAAAGACTCTGTTTCTGTTAAGTCGCTTTGGGTCCTCATTCACCAGCATAACAATCCCAGTTTACCTGATTAACTCTTTAGCCATATCCCAGTTTACCCTGATTAACTCTTTCGTTATATCCCAGTTTACATTGATGAACTCATTAGTCATATCCCAGTTTACCCCGATTAACTCTTCAGTCATATCCCAGTTTACCCTGATTAACTCTTTCGTTATATCCCAGTTTACCCTGATTAACTCTTTAGTCATTTCCCAGTTTACCCTCGGGTGATTTTCTATAATGAATATGAATTCGGGGGACAGAAATGTTTAAATATTAAAGCATTATCTCTCACTAAACGTGTCATTCATACAAAAGTTATCCATAAAACGAGTTCTCTAGTAGATTAGTAGGAATGTCTCACCCCATGTTCAAGAATGGCCTTTATCCCTTTCTTCAGATTACAACTTTTAGTTGATCTCCAAAACATCGCTATTTTTAAAACAAGCCATTGAAAATTTCAGTTTCAATTTCAGTTTAATCCACCAGAAAATACAAAATAAATAATAGAACAAATATTGTGTTGAACTCAAATATACTAATTGATTAAAAACAAAATAATATAAAAATATAAAAATAGGTATAATCTTTGTCAATTATATCATAAATAGGACTGGTGACATTATGCCAAGAATGTGAAAAGCTGTCATCAAGCCAAAGGGTGGCTACATTGTGTCACGCCTTGGTCATTGTATTTTGTGTTTTTGTTATATGTTTGGGTAGGCCAGGGTGTGACATGGGTTTATATGTTGTTTTTCGTATTGGGGTTTGTAGTATTTGGGATCGCGGTTGATTAGGGGTGTGTCTAGTTAGGCTTGGCTGCCTGAGGCGATTCTCAATCAGAGTCAGGTGTAAATTTCGTTGTCTCTGATTGGGAACCGTATTTAGGGAGCCATAGTTTCGCTTTGTATTTCGTGGGTGTTTGTTCCCATCTCTGTGTTGTAGTCACCAGATAGGCTGTAATAGTTTCACGTTCCGTTTGTTGTTTTCGTCTTTCAGTTATTTCATGTACCGTGATTCTTTCATTAAAGTCATGAGTAACCAACACGCTGCATTTCGGTCCGACTCTCTTCTTTCAACAGACGAACGCCGTTACACTTTGTTTAACACCTTGTTGTTTACTACAACCTTCCATACGTGTTATTCCATAGTTTTGATGTCTTCACTACTCTTCTACAATGTAGAAAATAGTTTTAAAAAATAAAATAAAGAAAAATCCTTGAATGAGTAGGTGTGTCCAAACCTTTGACTGATACTGTATAAATAGTGGATTATAATAATATATGCCATTTAGCAGACGCTTTTATCCAAAGCGACTTACAGTCATGTGTGCATACATTCTACGTATGGGTGGTCCCGGGGATTGAACCCACTTCCCTGGCGTTACAAGCGCCATGCTCTACCAACTGAGCTACAGGACCATGTCCTTCTCCGTAGACCACTTATATCAGTGATCTACTGCAGTTTCACAGCAAGGAGGATCTAAAACATGGCAAAAATAAACCAGAGCACCATTCAGCAACAACAATCTCTCCACAGTCCAGATCATAGTGCAAGTCTGCTCAGTTATAGAACAAGTATATTATGCACTCTGCATCCCTGCAATGTACGGTTGAGATGAAGCCTGAAGAAACCGTTGTCCTTGTTAAATATTGTGTAAATACATCACTTTTATATGATTCATATGAATATCAATTGTCCATGTCAGGGCAGTAATTACCTCATCATTAGAGCTCTGGCCAGGAGATGTAATGGAGGAGGGTCAGTGAACCAGTCATGAGATGAGTAACCTTGACTGAGACCTGGAGACCTGGATTAGCTCTCCAAGCTAAAGGCTAGACTTTAGTTCAAACGGGTTAACACTGTATTGTGGTGAGTCTGGCAGGAGGTCTGGGTTTCATCCCTGCCGGGCAGATACGGACGAGCTCAAGGCTTTACATATGGAATTCAGTGAACTGAACTTGGGTTAAGTGTTTCAATATACAATATGTGAGAAAAAAATAGATTTATTGTTAGAAAACGAAAAGTGAAAAATAGATGAAAGGTAAAAAAAGACACGAAGGTCATGTGTCGCAATATAATTCCATTTGTTGTTCTGTGGTCTGGCCGCTGTGGAGGTGGGGGGGGGTGCTGTGTCCTTTGTTGCCGTAGAAACAAGTCAGGTAGAGCTGTGCCATCAAATGTAGAGAAACTGAGAGGATTTGAAAAGAACATTGTTTCCACATCGCTGAGTCTTACGGTAAACTTTTGAATTAGAAACTATAAAATCAAGCAATTCACACAGAGAACGTAACACATTCCTTCAATTCAATGAGCTGAATTGTACGTATTTGGGCACCTTTGATGTGGTACAAAGCAGCCCGTGAAGGAAAAAACATTCGAGTGAAAAAGAGTTGTCCTTTCATGACAATTAAATAATTACCCATCTAACACCTTTACAAACAACTCACAAAGTGAAATCTGCTTTAAAAGGAATGGTTTTGGTTGAAGCTACTTGTATTTCATTGACCTGACTAATGAAAAAGCTTCAATTAAACATTATTGAAACAACAACTGTGTCCTTTCATTAAACATTATTGTTAATGTCAGGCTGAAAACAGTGTCTTCAATTAAACATTATTGTTAATGTCAGGATGAAAACAGTGTCTTCATTAAACATTATTTTTAATGTCAGGCTGAAAACAGTGTCTTCAATTAAATGTCAGGCATTATTGTTGAAAACAGTGTCTTCAGTTAATATCAGGCTGAAAACAGTGTCTTCATTAAACATTATTGTTAATGTCAGGCTGAAAACAGTGTCTTCAATTAAACATTATTGTTAAAACAATGTCTTCAATTAAACATTATTATTGTCCGAGGCTGAAAACAGTGTCTTCAATTAAACATTATTGTTAATGTCAGGCTGAAAACAGGATGAAAAAAAACAGTGTCTTCATTTACAATCTTCATCGGCTGTCTTGTTCTTTGTTTCAAAGTTAAACTGACAGGAAGCGACGATGCTCATATCATAGGATTAATGGACGAAGAACATGGCGTGGATCTCCTTCATGTATATGTACATGGAGTGGTCCCACTCTGATGTTTGCCTTAGCGTGAATATAATTGGCTGTAAGGATGTGTAAAATAAATGGTTTGAGAAAATGAATTGGGGAAACTGTTAGGAAATGGAGTGCAGTAGTGTTCGACTTACGTTGTAGGGGGTTATCTTGCTGAGATGACACACTCCTGTAACAACACAAGGTGAAACAAAGTTATTGCACGTTGTCCATGATGACATGCAATGCTGCATTCAACCACACTATTGACTTTAGATGTGATTAAGAGTCCAGACTTAAATATAGTTTTATATAGAATATCATCCCCAGGAGACAATTGGTGTCAAATGTTATTTTTGTTATTTAGTCTGGTTGACGTGGGAAAACTCTCCGATAAATGTTTGCAGGTCAAAGTTCATCTATAAGTGTCCTGTTTCAGAGAAACAATCTAGTCTTCAGATCTATATTGATTTCTTAGGAAGAGCAAAAAAAGGTTGTAAGTCAAATTGTTAATAACGCTCTGATGGAAAATACACCCTCGTAAGAAATATTCAATGCAGAACCTGACATCACCACGACAACACAAGTCAATAACTGACATCCGATGAAGATGTGTTGGCATGTCAGCAGTGAAGAAGCACTGAATTTCAAATGAAGCATAAACAATTAACAATAAAACAATGACAAGCTTCTAAATTGAGAACAAAGAGACGCAAGGCTGCAGAATAGAGCATCCTCTCCCAGGGGACCAGATAACAGCTCATTGAGAGATAACAGTATTACATTTTTAATCACCAAATTTGTTTTTCTTTGTACTGTGTATAATAATCTGACTACATGACTTGATTTGCAAAGAAAAAGAGATTTGAGGGCGAAGGGAAACATTGATGAGAACAAGCTGAGAGGTTACTGACTGAGGACTGAGGGAGAAGGGAATGATGATGACAAGCTGAGAGGGTTACTGACTGAGGACTGAGGAGAAGGGGAACTGATTATGACAAGCTGAGAGGTTACTGACTGAGGACTGAGGAGAAGGGGAACTGATGAGAACAAGCTGAGAGGGTTACTGACTGAGGGAGAAGGGAACTGATGATGAAAGGTTAGGCGGTTACTGACTGAGGACTGAGGGAAGGGGAACTGATGATGAAAGGTTAGTTACTGACTGGGACTTACTGACTGAGGACTGACTGAGGACTGAGGGAGAAGGGAACTGATGATGACAAGCTGAGAGAGTTACTGAGGGAGAAGGGAGCTTACGACAAGCTGACTGACTGAGGAGAAGGGGAACTGATTATGACAAGCTGAGAGAGTTACAAAGCTGACTGAGGGAGAGAGGGGAACTGAGACAAACTGATGAAAGGTTAGACGGTTACTGACTGAGGACTGAGGGAGAAGGGGAACTGATGATGAAAGGTTAGACGGTTACTGACTGAGGACTGAGGAGAAGGGGAACTGATGATGACAAGCTGAGAGAGAGTTACTGACTGAGGACTGAGGGAGAAGGGGAATTGATGACAACAAGCTGAGAGGGTTACTGACTGAGGGACTGAGGAGAAGGGGAACTGATGAGAACAAGCTGAGAGAGAGTTACTGACTGAGGACTGAGGGAGAAGGGAACTGATGACGACAAGCTGAGAGAGTTACTGACTGAGGGAGAAGGGGAACTGATGATGACAAGCTGAGAGAGTTACTGACTGAGGACTGAGGGAGAAGGGGAACTGATGAGAACAAGCTGAGAGAGTTACTGACTGAGGACTGAGGGAGAAGGGGAACTGATGAGAACAAGCTGAGAGGGTTACTGACTGAGGACTGAGGTTGAAAGGAAACATTGATGAAACTACGAGAGTTACTGACTGACAGTTGAGGTTGAAGGGAAACATTGATTGATGATGAAAAGCTGAGAGAGTTACTGGCTGAGGTGAAATCATTAAAGAGTACTGCATCAACACATTAAGAAACCACACCACTAAGGTGAATGATGAACAGGAACTAGGAAGTGAATACATTTATACAGGGTGTACAGTATACTGTATGTCAACTAGTCAAGAGACCACACACCAAACTATGCATTTCCTTTAGCCTATGCAAACCAATTTGCAGGCGAACCATAAGAACTGTGTTCTTGTCTCACAGCAGTGAAAAATAGAGCAACCTGTTACCATTCAGAAATGCGACTTAGCCTGCGGTCTGGCTAGCCAGAGACCATACTGTATGTGTGTGCAGCCCGATAGCAGCCCGATAGGAAAATGTCAATACGTCATTGGAGCACTGCCGGTGTCCCAAATGACACCCTATTCCCTAAATATAGTGTGCTACGTTTGACCAGGATCCATAAGTCCCTTTTTTAAAATTAGTGCACTATATACGAAATAGGGTGTCATTTGCTTCTCTAAACACTCTTTTCTGAGGCTAGCAGTGGGGGATTGGAAAAGAGAAAGGGGGACTACCTAGTCAGTTGTCCAACTGAAGGCGTTCAAGTGAAATGTGTCTTCCTCATTTAGCCCAACCCCTCTGAATTAGAGATTAATCAGAGGACGGGTAAAGATAGTGAAATCATTTAAGGTTTAGAGGTAAATGGGGTAGAAGGTCAAATTTACTTTTGAAGATTATTGCCCTTAAATTACTAGGTTGTTGAGGGCCAACACTGCCATGTGGCTCCTTCCATCAGACAGAGTAAGAAATGAGTAATCAACCTAAATTAACGAGCAAATAATTGGTCAAACCATGCAAGGGCGGCAGCGTAGCCTAGTGGTTAGAGCCTTGGACTAGTAACTGGAAAATTTTGAGTTCAAATCCCGACCTGACAAGGTACAAATCTGTCGTTCTGCCCATGAACAGGCAGTTAACCCACTGTTCCTAGGCCGTCATTGAAAATAAGAATTTGTTCTTAACTGACTTGCCTAGTAAAATATAGGTTAAAAAAATATATTAAAAAAAGGAACTGTGGTAGTGTTATGTCAGAAGAGATGTGTTGTAGATCAGACATTGCATTGATCTGAATTGCCTGTTTATAGGACATTAGCATTATGTAGCTAGATCAGTTTAACTGGATCCTCTCAGAGAATTATTGGGCTGTAGTTGGTCCACTTAGCTAAGCGTTAGCATTTTCTTGCCATTGAGACTTTAAACTTTTTTTAAAAATGATTTAATGCATCAAATATGAAGACAAAGTCAGGAAGTGACATTCTGTACTTGTCAACATTGTTTGAAGAAGTGTTTAATGTACATTCTCAACCGTACATTTTCGGTAAGTTGCTGTCAAACAGTTTGGTACTATGTATTATTCAACATTTCCCGCCGTAAATAGCTTTGTGTTACAGACCTCACCGACCAATTAAAATGTGTGATACCGTGACACAGTTGAACAGAGAAAGTTCTTCAAAAAGTGACCTACTGTAATGTAGGTTTAGTTTTCTAGCAAATGTATATCACAGTTTACAGGAGAGAATCATGTGTGATCCGTCTCTGTAGTACTGGGTCGCTGACCCTCTCCTCTCCATCTTTACGCCACTCCAGACCACTGGTTTCCAAGCATCCACAGTCATGCCCGGCACAGAGATGGAGATAAGTGCATGTGATGGTACCCACATCAAAGCGGTGGAAGAGTGTCTTAGCGAGCATAGGCAGTGGAGCTCAAACGCAGCTTTGATCATTCTCAGCTTTCTGATCATTAAAATATTGGATAAATAATTGATTAAAACCAGAGATCTGTATCCCAATTTATTCCAACCTTGACACTCGTCTTGTCTTTCGCTTTATATAAATAAGTGTGTGGGTACAACTCTGAGAGGAACATGGATGAATTTGTGCGTCTCTCCATTCAGAGTCTTTAAAATAATACATAAAACATTACTGACATCACTTACAGTCTGTAGATATAATATGAACAACAATCATATTGTTCAAGGTCACATACACTATCCCCATTGTTGATACTGTATGGGTATAACCCTCGTTCTCCCGTGACGATATGGTTATAACCCTCGTTCTCCCCGTGACAATATGGTTATAACCCTTGTTCTCCGTGATGATATGGTTATAACCCTCGTTCTCCCGTGACAATATGGTTATAACCCTTGTTCTCCCGTGATGATATGGTTATAACCCTCGTTCTCCCGTGACGGTGATGATATGGTTATAACCCTTGTTCTCCGTGATGATATGGTTATAACCCTCGTATATTTTCCTACTAATGTGAAAATCCTTCATGGTTACATTATTATTTGTAGAGGGAGTTTAGACCCCAAAACAGACACTGACTTTTGCCGAAAACTTCCTTCTCAAACTGTTAGCTAACGTTTCCAGCTAACACAAAACAAATGTAATGTGTTAAAGTTAACATTAGCTAACATTTGCAAACATTTGCAAACTATTTCCCTCATTGAACTCATCCCTGTTTTATTTTCTTTCCAGCCTTGTGTCTTCGTGTCTTTCTTTACAGAAAGTCCATCTATCTACCTGTATAGATGAAAATGGTAAATTGCTAACATAATAATATCTGTTTTTCCTAAAGTGTGTTTTGGCAATCCTTGCAACCTAATGTGTGGTGTTTGTCTGGCAATTTGTTTGCGGTGCCACAGAGTACTGTACTGTGATTGTTTCACCAGCCAACCCTACATCTGTCTGTGGTTGTTTAACCAGCCGACCCTTACATCTTGTCTGTGGTTGTTTAACCAGCCGACCCTACATCTTGTCTGTGGTTGTTTAACCAGCCAACCCTACATCTTGTCTGTGGTTGTTTCACCAGCCAACCCTACATATGTCTGTGGTTGTTTCACCAGCCAACCCTACATCTTGTCTGTGGTTGTTTCACCAGCCAACCCTTCTTGTCTGTCGCCAGCCAACCCTACATCTTGTCTGTGGTTGTTTCACCAGCCAACCCTACATCTGTCTGTGGTTGTTTAACCAGCCAACCCTACATCTTGTCTGTGGTTGTTTCACCAGCCAACCCTACATATGTCTGTGGTTGTTTCACCAGCCAACCCTACATCTTGTCTGTGGTTGTTTAACCAGCCAACCCTACATCTTGTCTGTGGTTGTTTCGCCAGCCAACCCTATCTATCAGTTGTTATCTGTCGTTGCAGAGGTCACAGGAGTCAGAGAAACCTTAGCATGTTTACTATGAGTGAGAAACATCGACAGGGGACGCCCACAGTCCCCTGGGCACTGTGTTTATTATTTAACTTCCCCAAGCATCTGTACAGTACAGGACCAAGCCTGGCAGGGCTGAAGGATAAAGGTTTGAATGTTTTGAAAGCTGTTTTGAAAGCTGAAGAGTTCACAGTAAGTAGATCTGTACTGTCTGCTAGGCAGTAAGTGAGATCTGGGTACTGTCTGTCTAGGGCACTGTCTGTCTAGGGCAGTAAGTGAAGATCTGGGTCTACAGTAAGTGAGATCTGTCTAGGGCAGTAAGTGAGATCTGGTACTGTCTGTCTAGGGCAGTAAGTGAGATCTGGGTCTACTGTGAAGATCTGTGTACTGTCTGTCTAGGGCAGTAAGTGAGATCTGATCTGTGTGAAGATCTGTCTGTCTGTCTAGGGCAGTAAGTGAGATCTGGGTACTGTCTGTCTAGGGCAGTAAGTGAGATCTGGGTACTGTCTGTCTAGGGCAGTAAGTGAGATCTGGGTACTGTCTGTCTAGGGCAGTAAGTGAGATCTGGGTACTGTCTGTCTAGGGCAGTAAGTGAGATCTGTGTACTGTCACTAAGTCTGTGTACTAGGGCAGTAAGTGAGATCTGGGTACTGTCTGTCTAGGGCAGTAAGTGAGATCTGTACTGTCTGTCTAGGGCAGTAAGTGAGATCTGGGTACTGTCTGTCTAGGGCAGTAAGTGAAGATCTGTGTACTGTCTGTCTAGGGCAGTAAGTGAGATCTGGGTACTGTGTATTGTCTGTCTATAAGTGAGATCTGTGTACTGTGAAGTAAGTAAGATCTGAATATTTCTGTCTAGGGTGAATTAAGATCTTTCTACTGAAAATGGAGTAGATTGGGAGAATGATATGAAATGTAGTGTATGATGCGATAAATTAAGTGTTAAGACATTGACTCCGGGGCCCTTGTACTCTTAATAGTTTAACACTAATGAGATCTGGGTGCTCCCTCCCTCCCTCCAGTCACTGCAGTCAGTCTGCTCACTTCACAGTTTATTTAACAGTGTAAATAACTTTAAAGATGTGAAGACAGAAGCAGAGAGAGCTCATCTTGGCTGAGCTGCCAAAGCAATCCCACTCCTTTTCGTTTCCTATTACTTCAGTCGTGACCGGAGGATCTCTTTGGTGAGTAGTGAGTGGTGAGAACGGTTATAGTCAACTGCTGTTCAACTGTGTGAATTCTTTGAAATGACGGTCAAGACCGAGCTGTGTCATGACAGCTCAGTACTCCAGTGTCAATGTGGGGCCGGGACTTGTGCAACCGATAGACGGTTTGGGATGCCTGTGTTTATTAACGCAGGGTAGGAGACGCCTCTTTCACAACTCAGTCGGACTGTCAGTGTTTCGTAGCTGCAGGCCTACTCCCCGTCAGCTGACATTACCGTATGAGCCTGACATAGCTCGAGTGTACATTCCTTACCATAACTTATATTTCTTGTGAACTTCAGATTGTAGGTGATCAGTCTGTTTTACATTTTCAACAATACATCTACTAAAATGAAAAATAAAATTGGCTTAACATACTTTTCATCGTTTCAACTTAACTTAACTTCAACTTAACAACCTATAGCTAATTATTCACACTCAAATAAGGGAAGATCTCTTTACACGACAAGGGTTAAGAGGTGTGAATTCTGTCAGTTTGACATATGCCACCCTGGCCTGAGTGCGTAATGGGGTTGTAGTTTACTTTCATGTAGCAATATATAACATTTTAGGTGATCCGACCAAATTCACATATAAATACTCACATATGTGAGTTATAGATCTGTCCTTCTCATCGAAAGCAAGTCTAAAAACAATAGGTCTGTTCTATGTGCTCTATTTCTATGCTTCCAGTTCTTAAGTTTAGCTTTTGTGTCTTTAGGTTTTGAACACCAGCTTCAAGCAGCTGTTCATACTATATTTTTAGTTATGAGAAATATATTTCACAGCGCTTTAGATGGTACAATTATTTTCTACACTAAACTAGCTTTTTTGGTAACATAAACACAATTGACGATTAGAGATTTAGCAACCAGGAAATGGCAGAGATTTACCATTACGTGGTGAGTGTTTCCCCTTAACAATCCCTTTCTCTCAAAGCAGCAAGCCGTCCAGTAGGAGAGAGAGAGAGAGAGAGAGAGAGAGAGAGAGAGAGAGAGAGAGAGAGAGAGAGAGAGAGAGAGAGAGAGAGAGAGAGAGAGAGAGAGAGAGAGAGAATAATGCAGGCAGATTTAGGCCCATACCCGCTAATTACCAAAATCCAGAATAGAGACGTTCAATTCTACAACCACCTACAACCCAAATCTTCCATATCAAAGCCATCACCTACAGGACAATAAACCTGGGGAAGAGCCCCCTAAGCCAGCTGGCTCTGGGGCTCTGTTTACAAACACAAACAGACCCCACAGAGCCCCAGGACAGCAACACAATTAGAGCCAACCAAATCATGAGAAACCAAAAACATGATTACTTGACACATTGGAAATAATTTCCCAAAAAAACAGAGGAAACGAGAATGCTATTTGGCCCTAAACAGAGTACACAGTGGCAGAATACCTGACTACTGTGACTGACTCAAAGCTTTGACTATGTACAGACTCAGTGAGCATAGCCTTGCTATTGAGAAAGGCAGCCAAGGCAGACCTGCTCTCAAGAGAAGACAGGCTATGTGCACACTGCCTCCAAATGCTGCCTCCGGGCGCCGACTGAGATGGCCGCCTCGCTCGCGTTCCTAGGAAACTATGCAGTTTTTGTTTTTTTACGTGTTATTTCTTACATTAGTACCTCCAGGTCATCTTAGGTTTCATTACATACAGTCGAGAAGAACTACCGAATATAAGATCAGCGTCAACTCACCATCAGTACGACCAAGAATATGTTTTCCGGCGACGCGGATCCCCTGTGTTCTGCCTTACAAACAGGACAACGGAATGGATCGCATGCAGCGACCCAAGGAAACGACTCCGAAAAGAGGGAAACGGCGGTGTTCTGGTCAGACTCCGGAAAGGGAAGGGGCACATCGCGCACCCACTTCCCAGCATTCTTCTTGCCAATGTCCAGTCTCTCGACAACAAGGTTGATGAAATCCGAGCAAGGGTGGCATTCAGAGAGGACATCAGAGACTGCAACGTTCTCTGCTTTACGGAGACATGGCTTACTGGGAAAACGCTATCCAGGGCGGTGCAGCC
Source organism: Oncorhynchus gorbuscha (assembly GCF_021184085.1). Classification (NCBI taxonomy): domain Eukaryota; kingdom Metazoa; phylum Chordata; class Actinopteri; order Salmoniformes; family Salmonidae; genus Oncorhynchus; species Oncorhynchus gorbuscha. Next base: position 2,326 of record NW_025750698.1, on the reverse strand, counting down.
AACGGGTTTCTCACGCATCGCGCCGACAGAAACAAACATCTCTCTGGTAAGAAAGTGGAGGGGGCGTATGCCTCATGACTAACGGGACATGGTGTGATGAAGAAAACATACAGGAACTCAAATCCTTCTGTTCACCTGATTTAGAATTCCTCACAATCAAATGTAGACCGCATTATCTTCCAAGAGAATTCTCTTCGATTATAATCACAGCCGTATATATCCCCCAAGCAGACACATCGATGGCTCTGAAACGAACTTTATTTAACTCTTTGCAAACTGGAAAACATTTATCCGGAGGCTGCATTCATTGTAGCTGGGGATTTTAACAAAGCCAATCTGAAAACAAGACTCCCTAAATTTTATCAGCATATCGATTGCGCAACCAGGGGTGGTAAAACCTTGGATCATTGTTACTCTAACTTCCGCGGCATATAAGGCCCTGCCCCGCCCCCTTCGGAAAAGCTGACCACGACTCCATTTTGCTGATCCCTGCCTACAGACAGAAATTAAAACAGAGGCTCCCACGCTGAGGTCTGTCCAACGCTGGTCAGACCAAGCTGACTCCACACTCCAAGACTGCTTCCATCACGTGGACTGGGACATGTTTCGTATTGTCAGATGGGAATATTGGCCAAGATACGCTGATTCGGTGTGCGAGTTCATTAGAACGTGCGTCGAAGATGTCGTTCCCATAGCAACGATAAAAACATCCCCTAACCAGAAACCGTGGATTGATGGCAGCATTCGCGTGAAACTGAAAGCGCGAACCACTGCTTTAATCAGGGCAAGGTGTCTGGGCAACATGACTGAATACAAACAGTGCAGCTATTCCTCCGTAAGGCTATCAAACAAGCTAGCGTCAGTACAGAGACAAAGTGGAATCTCAATTCAATGGCAGACACAAGAGGCATGTGGCAGGGTCTACAGTCAATCACGGACTACAAGATGAAATCCAGCCCAGTCACGGACCAGGATGTCTTGCTCCCAGGCAGACTAAATAACTTTTGCCCGCTTTGAGGACAATACAGTGCCACTGACACGGCCTGCAACGGGAAACATGCAGTCTCTCCTTCACTGCGGCGAGGTGAGTAAGACATTTAAACGTGTTAACCCTCGCAAGGCTGCAGGCCCAGGCGGCATCCCCAGCCCCGCGCCCCTCCGGGCATGCGCAGACCAGCTGGCCGGTGTGTTTACGGACATATTCAATCAATCCCTATACCAGTCTGCTGTTCCCACATGCTTCAAGAGGCCACCATTGTTCCTGTTCCCAAGAAAGCTAAGGTAACTGAGCTAAGCGACTACCGCCCCGTAGCACTCACTTCCGTCATCATGAAGTGCTTTGAGAGACTAGTCAAGGACCATATCACCTCCACCCTACCTGACACCCTAGACCCACTCCAATTTGCTTACCGCCCAAATAGGTCCACAGACGATGCAATCTCAACCACACTGCACACTGCCATAACCCACCTGGACAAGAGGAATACCTATGTGAGAATGCTGTTCATCGACTACAGCTCGGCATTCAACACCATAGTACCCTCCAAGCTCGTCATCAAGCTCGAGACCCTGGGTCTCGACCCCGCCCTGTGCAACTGGGTACTGGACTTCCTGACGGGCCGCCCCCAGGTGGTGAGGGTAGGCAACAACATCTCCTCCCCGCTGATCCTCAACACGGGGGCCCCACAAGGGTGCGTTCTGAGCCCTCTCCTGTACTCCCTGTTCACCCACGACTGCGTGGCCACGCACGCCTCCAACTCAATCATCAAGTTTGCGGACGACACAACAGTGGTAGGCTTGATTACCAACAACGGCGAGACGGCCTACAGGGAGGAGGTGAGGGCCCTTGGAGTGTGGTGTCAGGAAAATAACCTCACACTCAACGTCAACAAAACTAAGGAGATGATTGTGGACTTCAGGAAACAGCAGGAGAACACCCCCTATCCACATCGATGGAACAGTAGTGGAGAGGGTAGCTAGTTTTAAGTTCCTCGGCATACACATCACAGACAAACTGAATTGGTCCACTCACACTGACAGCGTCGTGAAGAAGGCGCAGCAGCGCCTATTCAACCTCAGGAGGCTGAAGAAATTCGGCTTGTCACCAAAAGCACTCACAAACTTCTACAGATGCACAATCGAGAGCATCCTGGCGGGCTGTATCACCGCCTGGTACGGCAACTGCTCCGCCCTCAGCCGTAAGGCTCTCCAGAGGGTAGTGAGGACTGCACAACGCATCACCGGGGGCAAACTACCTGCCCTCCAGGACACCTACACCACCCGTTGTTACAGGAAGGCCATAAAGATCATCAAGGACATCAACCAC
>NW_025750697.1:7500-18097 GCF_021184085.1 Oncorhynchus gorbuscha | reverse complement strand
ATTAAGCCCAGTATGTTCCTAATAATCCCAGTATGTTCCTAATAAGCCCAGTATGCTCCTATTAAACCCTGTATGCTCCTAATAATCCCAGTATGCTCCCGTTACACCCGTTATGCTCCTAATAATCCCAGTATGCTCCTAATAATCCCAGTATGCTCCTATTAAGCCCAGTATGCTCCTAATAAGCCCAGTATGTTCCTAATAAGCCCAGTATGCTCCTATTAAACCCTGTATGCTCCTAATAATCCCAGTATGTTCCTAATAAGCCCAGTATGCTCCTAATAAACCCAGTATGCTCCTAATAAACCCAGTATGCTCCTAATAAGCCCGTTATGCTGATAATAAGCCTGGGTTTCATTGAATCACATGCGGATAGTGTGTTGATATCCATAATATTCAATGAATATGAGCATAAATCATGTTTTTTTGTTCAGTTTTAAGTTGATTAAAACACAAAAACTACAGGTCTGCATATTATGCATCTAACCGTGGTATCTTTAACCAAGATAATTAGAAACAATTAGGAACAATTAGAAACCTCTGTAGTCTCTCCAAGACGTCTGGAGTGGACAGGAAGTCATTGATGCAGAGAGAAGAAGAAGAAGATTGGGGTTTAGGGATAGAACACCAAGAAAATAGTGGTGAAATATGAAAGCAAATGAGGAACAGGAAGAAGACTATTGGGTGGGGGTCAACCATCTCTACCTTTATAATACACAGTAGAGAGGGAGATTTGAAACAGTCTTCAGACAGGATTTAGGAAGACAGGAGAGAGGGAGATTTGAAACCTTCTTCAGACAGGATTTAGGAAGACAGTCGAGAGGGAGATTTGAAACCGTCTTCAGACAGGATTTAGGAAGACAGTTATGGTTGTTGTCCTGGCACCACACTGACCTCCTCCCTATAGGTTGTCTCATTCGTTGTCGGTGATCAGTTAATGATGGTGTTGGAGTCGTGCCTGGCCGTGCAGTCGTGGGTGAACAGGGAGTACAGGAGGGGTCTGAGCACGCACCCCTGAGGGGCCCCCCCGTGTTGAGGGTCAGCGTTGCGGATGTTGTTGCCTACCCTCACTACTTGGGGGTGGTCCGTCAGGAAGTCCAGGATCCAGTTGCAGAGGGAGGTGTTTAGTCCCAGGGTCCTTAGCTTAGTGATGAGCTTTGAGGACGCTATGGTGTGGTATTGGTATTGATGGTATTGAACGCTGGGCTGTAGTCAACGAACAGCATTCTCATCCAAAAATTTAAATAGCGCCCCCTGGTTAACCAGTTAAGTGTTAGGGGGCGCTATTTTAATTTTGGGATGAAAAACGTTCCCGTTATAAACAAGATATTTTGTCACGAAAAGATGCTCGACTATGCATATAATTAACAGCTTTGGGAAAAAAACCTTCTGACGTTTCCAAAACTGCAAAGATATTGTCTGTGAGTGCCACAGAACTGATGTTACAGGCGAAACCCAGATAAAAATCCAACCAGGAAGTGCCGCATTTTTTGAAACCGCCTCATGCCAATGACTCCTTATATGGCTGTGAATGAGCTACGAATTAGTTTACGTTTTCCACGTATTCCCCAAGGTGTCTACAGCATTGTGACATCTTTTTTAGGCATTTCCATTGAAGATGGCCGTAAGGGACCATATATGGCATGTGGTCACATGGTGTCTCCCAGAGAAAACCTTGCGTAAAATACTGAGGTAGCCATTTTTTTTTTTTGCTTGTCTAGCGTTGGCTGTAACGCATATTTTGAAAATTTGAGATGACAGTGTTGTTAACAAAAGGCTAAGCTTGTGTTTGAATGTATTTCATTTGCGATTTTCATGAATAGGAAAAGTTTCTAGGGATATTTATGTCCGCTGCGTTATGCTAATTCGTTTGAGGCTATGATGACGCTCCCGGATCCGGGATTGCTCGTCGCAAGAGGTTTTAACAAAGATGATGCTATGGGGCGGTAGTCATTTAGACAGGTTACCTTCGGGTTCTTGGACACAGGGACTATGATGGTTGAAACAGGTTGGTATTACAGACTGGGTCAGGGAGAGGTTGAAATGTCAGTGAAGAAACTCGCCAGCTGGTCACATGCTCTGAGTATGCGTCCTGGTAATCCAATCTGGCCCAGCGGCCTTGGTGAATGTTAACCTGTTTAAAGATCTTACTCACATAGAAACAGGGAGCGTGATCACACAGTCGAACGGGAACAGCTGGTGATCTCACGCATGGTTCAGGGTTGCTTCCTTAGAAGCATAGAAGGCATTTAGCCTGCCTGGTAGACTCACGGCACTTGGCAGCTCTCGGCTGGGTTTCCCTTAGTAGTCTGTGATAGTTCTCCGAAGCCCACCGACACCCGACGAGCGTCAGAGCCGGGGAGTGGGATTGGATCTTAGTCTTGTACATGTTGTTAGCGATCCCACGCAGCACGGCGGGGACATTAAACACCTTATTACATGTGATATGAATGATTTCCTGTTGATGTGTAGCGTGTTAAACCACTGCCCAGAGAGAGACTAGCGAGCCCTGCTCAATGTTCTTTAGATACCCCCCGAGTAGCATGCAGGAGAGTGGGTCTGCACCTGCATCCATCTCCTACTGATGAAGTTATACTGACAGAACAGTCCGTTTCTTTCACAGATGAAGTTAGAGCAGGTTGACACAAAAACAGAGATGTATTAATACACTTATCTAGTCTGTCACTGGACAACAGACCTGAGCTGAGACGAATGGGTTACATCTAGCTTTTAGCCTTCTCTATTGGCCAAGAGAGAAGATATGAGTGGGGGTAGGAGGTGATGAGGGGGTAGGAGGAGACAAATGGGGTTACATCTAGCTTTTTAGCCTTTCTATTGGCCAAGAGAAAGATATGAGTGGGGGGTAGGAGGCTGAGGGGGTAGGAGGAGACAAATGGGGTTACATCTAGTTTTTTTAGCCTTCTCATTGGCCAAGAGAAAGATATGAGTGGGGTAGGAGGCATGAGGGGGTAGGAGGAGATAGGGTAGGGAGGAGATGAGGGGGGTAGGAGGAGATGAGGGGGTAGGAGGAGATGGGGGGGTAGGAGGAGATGAGGAGGAGGAGATATGGAGGGGGTAGGAGGAGACAAATGGGGTTACATCTAGCTTTAGCCTTCTCTTATTGGCCAAGAGAAAGACATGATTGGGGGTAGGAGGAGATGGGGGTAGGAGGAGACGGGGGGGCCTTCTATTGGCCAAGAGAAAGATATGAGGGGGTAGGAGGAGATGGAGGGGGTAGGAGGAGACAAATGGGGGCCTTCTATTGGCCAGGAAAGACATGAGGGGGGGTAGGAGGAGATGAGGGGGTAGGAGGAGATGAGGGGTAGGAGGAGATGGGGGGGGTAGGAGGGAGATGAGGGGGTAGGAGGAGATGAGGGGGGTAGGAGGAGATGAGGGGTAGGAGGAGATGAGGGGGGTAGGAGGAGATGGGGGTAGGAGGAGATGAGGGGGGTAGGAGGAGATGAGGGGGGTAGGAGGAGATGGGGGTAGGAGGAGATGAGGGGGTAGGAGGCGATGAGGGGGTAGTAGGCGATGAGGGGGGTAGGAGGAGATGAGGGGGTAGGGAGGAGATGAGGGGGTAGGAGGAGATGAGGGGGGTTAGAGGAGATGAGGGGGGTAGGAGAAGATGAGGGGGGTAGGAGGAGGGAGGGGAGGGCAGGAGGAGATGAGGGGGTAGGAGAAGATGAGGGTAGAGGCGATGAGGGGGTAGGAGGCGAAGAGGGGGTAGGAGGAGATGAGGGGGTAGGAGGAGATGGGGGTGGGAGGAGATGAGGAGGTAGGAGGAGATGAGGGGGGTAGGGAGAAGATGAGAGGGGTAGGAGGAGATGAGGGGGGTAGGAGGAGATGAGGGGGTAGGAGGAGATGAGGGGGTAGGAGGAGATGAGGGGGTAGGAAGAGATGGGGGGAAGGTAGAGAAGATGAGGGGGGTAGGAGGAGACGAGGGGGTAGGAGGAGATGAGGGGGGTAGGGAGGAGATGAGGGGGTAGGAGGAGATGAGGGGGTAGGAGAAGATGAGGGGGTAGGAGGAGATGAGGGGGTAGGAAGGAGATGGGGGGTAGGTAGGAGATGAGGGGGTAGGAAGAGGATGAGGGGGTAGGAGGAGATGAGGGGGGTAGGAGGAGATGGGGGGGTAGGAGGAGATGGGGGGTAGGAGAAGATGAGGGGGGTAGGAGGAGATGAGGGGGGTAGGGAAGAGATGGGGGTAGGAGAAGATGAGAATCGTAGGAGGAGATGAGGGGGTAGGAGGAGATGAGTGGGGGTGAGGAAAGGTAGGAGGAGATGGGGGGTCATTGAGGAGATCTCATTAGGAGGAGACGAGGGGTGTAGGAGGAGATAGTGGAGTTGTAGTGACAATCGTGGCAAACTATATCAGAAGATACACTCATGACCAAAAGTATGTGGACACCTGCTCATTTGAACATCTCATTCCAAAGCAAAAGCATTGATATGCTATCCCTCCCTTTGCTGCTATAACAGCCACCACTCTTCTGGGAAGGCTTTCAACTAGATGTTGGAACATTGCTGCGGGGGACTTGCTCCCATTCAGCCACAAGATCATTAATGAGGTCGGGCACTGATGTTGGGCGATTAGGCCTGGCTCACAGTCAGCGTTCCAATTCATCCTAAAGGTGTTCGATGGGGTTGAGGTCAGGGCTCTGTGCAGGCCAGTCAAGATCTTCCACACTGATCTTGACAAACCATTTCTGTATGGACCTCGCTTTGTGCACAAGGAGCATTGTCATGCTAAAACAGGAAAGGGCCTTCCCCAAACTGTTGAAACAAAGTTGGAAGCACTAGAATGTCTAGAATGTCTAGGTCGTCTAGAATGTCTAGAATGTCTAGAATGTCTAGGTCATCTAGAATGTCTAGAATGTCTAGAATGTCTAGAATGTCTAGGTCGTCTAGAATGTCTAGAATGTCTAGAATGTCTAGGTCGTCTAGAATGTCTAGAATGTCTAGAATGTCTAGGTCATCTAGAATGTCTAGAATGTCTAGAATGTCTAGAATGTCTAGAATGTCATTGTACGCTGTAACATTAAGATTTCCCATCACTGGAACAGGGGTCCTAGCCCGAAAAAAACATTATTCCTCCTCCACCAAATTTTACAGTTGGCACTATGCATTCGGGCAGGCAGCGATCTCCTGTCATCTGCCTAACCAAGACGCTTGGCATTGTGCATGGTGATTTTAGGCTTCTGTGCGGCTGCTCTGCAATGGAAACCCAGTTCATGAAGCTCCTGACGAACAGTTATTGTGTTGACGTTGCTTCCAGGGGCAGTATGGAACTCGGTAGTGAGTGTTGCAACCGAGGACAGACGATTTTTTACGCACCTCAGACCACGTTGGTCCCTTTCTGTGAGCTTGTGTTGCCTACTACTTCACGGCCGGTAGCCGCTAAGTTGCTCCTTGACGTTTCCACTTCACAATAACTGCACTTACAATTGACCGGGGCAGCTCTATCAGGGCAGAAATTTGACAAACTGACTTATGTTGGAAAGGTGGCATCCTATCACAATGCCACGTTGAAAGTCACTGAGCAGCCTCTCGATTGGCTGTCTCAGTGGTCTAAGGCTCTGCATCACAGTGCTAGCTGTGCCACTAGAGATCCTGGGTTAGAGTCCAGGCTCTGTCACAGCCGGCCGCGACCAGCACGCAATTGGCCCAGCATCGTCCGGGTTAGGGGAGGGTTTGGCCGGGCAGGCATGTCCTGACAGACAGACAGACAGAACTGAAAAGTGTGTGCGAGCAAAGAGGCCTACAAACCTGACTCAGTTACACCAGCTCTGTCAGGAGGAATGGGACAAAATTCACCCAATTTATTGTGGGAAGCTTGTGGAAGGATACACACAACGCTTGACCCAAGTTAAACCATCTAAAGGCAATGCTACCAAATAGTAATTGAGTGTATGTAAACTTGACTCACTGGGAATGTGATGAAAGAAATACAAGCTGAAATCAATTATTCTCTCTACTATTATTCTGACATTTCAAATTATTAAAATAAAGTGGTGATCCTAACTGACCTAAAACAGGGAATTTTTACTAGGATTAAATGTCAGGAATTGTGAAAACTGAGTTTAAATGTATTTGGCTAAGGTGATTGTAAACTTCCGACTTCAACTGTATGTAAAAGTCACCGAGCTCTTCCAACTGCCAGTGTTTGTCTATGGAGATTGTATGGCGTGTGCTCAATTTTATACACCTGTCAACAACAGGTGGCTGAAATAGCCGAATCCATTCATTTGAATGGGTGTCCACAAACTTTTGTATATATAGTGTATCTCTCAGATAATAGGACAGACACTTTATAACAAACTTACTTTAGATTTTGTGGGGGACAATCTGTTGTTCTATGTAGTGAATCTATTATTCAAATGTGTTTGTATCACATCACTAAGGCAAAATATTATTTTTTATTAAATATTTTTTATTTTTTGGGGGGTACTTCAAGGCGCCATAATATTCTAAATCAAATAGCAAAATGATCCTTGACCTTCTTAAAACAATTCCATATAGCTGATTAGAACCACAGATAAAGACACAGACAGACAGTGGGGGGTTCATAAATAGGATGTAATGCCTGCAAGCGACGGGAGAACTGTGGCACCTTTGTGCTGGTGGGTTCTGTGTGTGTGGTAGCACCTGTGCTTAGAGCCCTACTGTTCTTCTCTGTCTGTCTGTCTGTCTGTCTGTCTGTCTGTCTGTCTGTCTGTCTGTCTGTCTGTCTGTCTCTCTCTCTCTTTCCCTCTGTCTCTCTCTCTCTCTGTCTTTCTCCCTCTCTCCCTCTATGTCTCTCTCTGTCTCTGTCTCTCTTCTCCTCTCTCTCTCTCTCTCTCTCTCGCTCTCCCTCTCTCGCTCTCTCTCTGTCTCTGTCTCTCTCTGTCTCTCTCTATCCCCTCTCTCTCTCTCTCTCTCTCTCTCTCCTCTCTGTCTCTCTCTCTCTGTCTCTGTCTCTCTGTCTTCTCTTTATCCCCTCTCTCTCTCTCTCTCTCTCTCTCTCTCTCTCTCTCTCCCTGTCTCTCTTGTCTCTCCCTCTGTCTCTCTATCCTCTCTCCTCTCTCTGTCCTCTCTCCTCTATGTCTCTCTCTCCCTCTATGTTCTCTCTCTCTCTCTCTCTCTCTCTCTCTCTCTCTCTCTCTCTCTCTCTCTCTCTCTCTCTCTCTCTCTCTGTCTCTCTTTGTCTCTGTCCTCCTCTGTCTCTCTCTCTGTCTCTCTCTCTCTGTCTTTCTCTCTCTCTGTCTTTCTCTCTTCCCTCTGTCTCTGTCTCTCACTCTCTCTCTCTGTGTAGTTATCTATCAGGACCCTGACCCATCTGCCTAACCTCACCCTTGTTTTGTCCCTCATACACCCCATGCCTGATTTCCTCACACATGAACACAGTCTCTACTAAAGGCCTTGTCAGCTTAAATGTAATGTCAAATGTAGATTTCCTCCATAAACAGACATACCGAGAGGGCCATAATAATGCTTATCCTGCCAGGAAGATTCAACTCTCACCATTCTGGTAAAAATACAAAATAAGATCAAAATGTGAAAATATGAGAAATCATATATAATATTTTTCTATTCAACAAAAGTGGGGGGAAAAAATGGTAACAATCAAATCATAAATTACTTTATAACCATAAAAATAAATATGATCATAATCAGTGAGGGTATAAAACTGTGCCATTTAATCTCATGTTTCTGCCCAGCGTCCACTAAGCAGATACGCCATTTACATACCTGCTGATTCATTACAACTCAGGCTGTAAGCAGGAAGTGAATTTGTCCGTCTGCGACCAAAGAAGAAGAGAAGAGAAGGTCTTACTTCAATCAGTTTTTGTATTTTTTCATGTTGAGAACTCTAAATTCAGCCAGATGAGACTGTTTTTGGCTGCAATCGATAGGCTCTTCTGATTCGCTGTAGACGGAGCTGCGAGGTTCCCGGCCAGAAGAAATCGAACCTTTGTCTGGATAGGCCAGAAAATGTGACGTTGCTCACTATTCACATACTGAATGTCACACACACACACACACACACACACACACACACACACACACACACACACACACACACACACACACACACACACACACACACACACACACACACACACACACACACACACACACTGAACTGTGGAGTGAATGTGTGAGAGTGTGGAGATCAGTGAGGAGAGCGGAGGGGAGGGGGAGGGGAGGGCGGAGGGGAGGGCGGAGGGGAGAGCGGAGGGGAGGAGCGGAGGGGAGAGCAGAGGGGAGGGCGGAGGGGAGGGCGGAGGGGAGAGCGGAGGGGAGGGGGAGGGCGGCGGAGGGGAGGGCGGAGGGGGGAGGGGCGGAGGGGAGGGCGGAGGGAGGGCACAGGGGAGAGCGGAGGGGAGGGCGGAGGGGGGGCGGAGGGGAGGGCGGAGGGGAGAGCGGAGGGGAGGGCGGAGGGGAGAGCGGAGGGGAGGGCGGAGGGGAGGGCACAGGGGAGAGCGGAGGGGAGGGCAGAGGGGAGAGCGGAGGGGAGGGCACAGGAGGGGAGAGGCGGAGGGGAGGGCGGAGGGGAGGGCGGAGGGGAGGGCGGAGGGGAGGGCGGAGGGGAGAACGGAGGGGAGAACGGAGGGAGGGACAGGGGCGGGAGGGGAGGGCGGAGGGGAGGGCGGAGGGGAGAGCGGAGGGGAGGGCGGAGGGGGAGAGCGGAGGGGAGAGCGGGAGGGGAGGGCACAGGGAGGGGAGGGGGAGGGCGGAGGGGAGAGCGGAGGGGAGGGCGGAGGGGAGAGCGGAGGGGAGGCGGAGGGGAGGGCGGAGGGGAGGGCGGAGGGGAGAGCGGAGGGGAGGGCGGAGGGGAGGCGGAGGGGAGGGCACAGGGAGGGGAGGGGAGGGGAGGGCAGAGGCGGAGGGGAGGGCGGAGGGGAGAGCGGAGGGGAGGGCGGAGGGGAGGGGAGGGGAGCGGAGGGGAGGGCGGAGGGGAGGGCGGAGGGGAGGGCGGGAGGGGAGGGGAGGGGAGGGGGAGAGTGGAGGGGAGGGGGGAGGGGAGAGCGGAGGGGAGGGCGGAGGGGAGGGCGGAGGGGAGGCGGAGGGGAGAGGGAGGAGGGGAGGGCGGAGGGAGGGCGGAGGGGAGGGGGAGGGGAGAGCGAGGGGAGGGCGGAGGGGAGGAGCGGAGGGGAGGGCGGAGGGGAGGCGGAGGGGAGGGGAGGGGAGGGCGGAGGGGAGAGCGGAGGGGAGGGCGGAGGGGAGGGCGGAGGGAGGGAGGGGAGGGCGGAGGGAGGGGGAGGGGAGAGCGGAGGGGAGGGCGGAGGGAGGGCGGAGGGGAGGGCGGAGGGGAGGGCGGAGGGGAGGGCGGAGGGGAGGGGAGTGGAGGGAGAGCGGAGGAGAGCGGAGGGGAGGGCGGAGGGGAGGGCGGAGGGGAGAGCGGAGGGGAGGGGAGGGGAGGGCGGAGGGGAGAGCGAGAGGGGAGGGAGGAGAGGAGGGGAGGGGAGAGCGGAGGGGAGGGCGGAGGGGAGGGCGGAGGGGAGAGCGGAGGGGAGGGCGGAGGGAGGGAGCGGAGGGAGGGCGGAGGGGAGGGCGGAGGGGAGAGCGGAGGGGAGGGGGAGGGAGGGAGGCGGAGGGGAGAGCGGAGGGGAGGGCGGAGGGGAGGGCGGAGGGGAGGGCGGAGGGGAGGGCGGAGGGGAGGGCGGAGGGGAGAGCGGAGGGGAGAGGGCGGAGGGGAGGGCGGAGGGGAGGGCGAGGGGAGGGCGGAGGGGGAGAGCGGAGGGGAGGGGAGCGGAGGGGAGAGCCGGGGCAGGAGGGGAGGGCGGAGGGGATCAGTGAGGAGAGCTGAGGGAGGGCGGAGGGAGGGAGGGGAGAGCGGAGGGGAGGGGAGGGGAGGAGCGGAGGGGAGGGCGGAGGGGAGGGGGAGGGGAGAGGCGGAGGGGAGGGCGGAGGGGAGGGCGGAGGGGGAGAGGGCGGGGAGGGGAGGGGACAGGGGAGGGGAGGGGAGGGGAGGGGAGAGGGGAGGGGAGGGCGGAGGGAGGGGGAGGGGAGGGCGGAGGGGAGAGAGCGGAGGGGAGGGAGGGCGGAGGGGAGGCGGGGGAGGGGAGGGGAGAGCGGAGGGGAGAGCGGAGGGGAGGGCGGAGGGGAGATCAGAGGGGAGGGGAGGGCAGTGGGAGGGCGGAGGGGAGAGCGGAGGGGGAGGGAGGGGAGAGCGGGAGGGAGGGCGGGAGGGGAGGGGGAGGGGAGGGCGGAGGGGAGGGGAGGGCGGAGGGAGGGGAGGGAGAGCGGAGGGGAGAGCGGAGGGGAGGGCGGAGGGAGGGCGGAGGGGAGGGGAGGGCGGAGGGGAGGGCGGAGGGGAGAGCGGAGGGGAGGGGAGGGGGAGGGGAGGGGAGGGCGGAGTGGAGGGAGGGGAGGGCGGAGGGGAGGGGAGGGGCGGAGGGGAGGGGAGGGCGGAGGGGAGGGCGGAGGGGAGATCAGTGAGGAGAGGGAGGCTAGATTCATGCAGATAATAGCATGACAGACTCAGCCCCCAGCTAACAGGCCAAAAGGCTAATCAATGACAAATCTGCCAAGCAGAGATCGCTATCAGTCCTTCAAGCGAATCACTTCACTGTGCTGTCACACACACACACACACAAACGTGCACACACACACCATG
>NW_025750697.1:0-2500 GCF_021184085.1 Oncorhynchus gorbuscha | reverse complement strand
CAGCAGCAGCAGCAGCAGCAGGTGGTAATGAGCAGATGGTGCAGCAGCAGCAGATGGTAGTGGCAGCAGCAGCATGAGCAGCAGCAGCAGCAGCAGCAGCAGACAGTGGTGGTGGTGGCAGCAGCAGCAGCAGCAGAGTGGTGGTGGTGGCAGCAGCAGCAGCAAGGCAGTGGTAGCTAGACGGTGGTGGTGTGGCAGCAGCAGTGGCAGCAGTGGTGGCAGCAGCAGCAGCAGCAGCAGCAGCAGTGGTTGCAGCAGCTGGGCAGCAGCAGCAGTGGCAGTGGCAGCCAAGTGATGAGCAGCAGCAGCAGCAGCAGCAGCAAGGCTGGTGGTGCTGCTGGTGATGATTGCAGCAGCAGCAGCAGCAGCAGCAGCAGCAGCAGCAGTGGTGGCAGCGGTGGTGGTGCTGATGGTGGCGGTGGTGGCGGTGGCAGTGGCAGTGGTGGCGGTGGTGGTGGTGGCAGCAGCAGCAGCAGCAGCAGCAGCAGCAGCAGCAGCAGCAGCGGTGGTGGTGGTGGTGCAGCAGTAGTAGTAGTAGTAGTAGCAGTAGTAGTAGCAGTGGTAGCAGCAGTAGTAGTAGTAGTAGTGGTAGTAGTAGTAGTAGTGGTAGTAGCAGTAGTAGTAGTAGTAGTAGTAGTGGTAGTAGTAGTAGTAGTAGCAGTGGTAGTAGTAGTGGTAGTAGTAGTGGTAGTAGCGGTGGTAGTGGCAGTGGTAGTGGTAGCGGTAGTGGTAGTGGTAGTAGCAGTGGTAGTAGCGGTAGTAGTGGTAGTAGTAGTAGCAGTGGTAGTAGTAGTGGTAGTGGTAGTAGTAGTAATAGCAGTAGTAGCAGCGGTAGTAGTAGTAGTAGCAGTGGTAGTGGTAGTAGTAGTAGTAGTAGTGGTAGTAGTAGTAGCAGTAGTAGTGGTGGCAGTGGTAGCGGTGGTAGTAGTAGTGGTAGTGGTGGTAGTAGTGGTAGTAGTGGTGGTAGTGGCAGCGGTGGTAGTGGTAGTGGTAGTAGTGGTAGTGGTAGTAGTAGTAGTAGTAGTAGCAGCAGTAGTAGTAGTAGTAGTAGTAGTAGTAGTAGTAGTAGTAGTAGTAGAGTAGTAGTAGTAGTAATAGTAGTAGTAGTAGTAGCAGCAGTAGTAGTAGTAGTAGTAGGTAGTAGTAGTAGTAGTAGTAGTAGTAGTAGTAGTAGTAGCAGCAGTAGTAGTAGTAGTAGTAGTAGTAGTAGTAGTAGTAGTAGTAGTAGTAGTAGTAGCAGCAGTAGTAGTAGTAGTAGTAGTAGTAGTAGTAGTAGTAGTAGTAGTAGTAGTAGTAGTAGTAGTAGTAGTAGTAGTAGTAGTAGTAGTAGTAGTAGTAGTAGTAGTAGTAGCAGTAGTAGTAGTAGTAGTAGTAGTAGTAGTAGTAGTAGTAGTAGTAGCAGTAGTAGCAGCAGTAGTAGTAGTAGTAGTAGTAGTAGTAGTAGTAGTAGTAGTAGTAGTAGTAGCAGTAGTAGCAGTAGTAGCAGCAGTAGTAGTAGTAGTAGTAGTAGTAGCAGTAGTAGTAGCAGCATGATGTTGTGACAGCAGCAGCAGCAGCAGCAGTGGTAGTGGTGGTGGCAGTGGTGGTAGTGGTGGTGGCAGCAGCAGCAGCAGTGGCAGCAGCAGTGGTGTTGTGGTGGTGGTGGTAGTGCAGCAGCAGTGGCAGCAGCAGCAGCAGCAGCAGTGATGGTAGAGCGGTGGCAGCGGTGGTAGTGTGTGCAGCAGCGGTGGTGGTGGCAGTGGTGGCAGCGGTGGTAGTGGCAGCAAGCTGCCAGTGGCAGCAGCAGCAGCAGCAGCAGCAGTGGCAGCAGCAGTGGTGGTGGTAGTGGTGGTGGTGGCAGCAGCAGTGGCAGCAGTGGCAGCAGCAGCAGTGGTGGTGGCTGTGGTGGCGACGGTGGTTGCCAGCAGCAGTAGTGGCAGCAGCAGCAGCAGCAGTGGTGAGTGGTGGCAGTGGCAAGGTAGTGGTGGCAGCAGCAGCAGCAGTGGCCAGTGGTGGTGGCAGCAGCAGCAGCAGCAGCAGCAGCAGCAGCAGCAGCAGCAGCAGCAAGTGGCAGCAGCAAGCAGCAGCAGTGGCAGCAGCAGCAGTGGTAGCAGCAGCAGCAGCAGCAGCAGCAGCAACAGTGTGATGGCAGCAGTGGCAGCAAGTGGCAGTGGCAGCAGCAGCAGCAGTGGTGGCAGCAGCAGCAGCAGCAGTGGTATTGGCAGTGGCAGCAGTGGTGGTGGTGGTGGCAGTGGCAGGTGGCAGCAGCAGCAGTGGTGATGGTAATAGCAGTGGTAGCGGTGGTGGTAGTAGTAGCAGCAGTAGCAGTAGCAGTGGTGGTGGTGGCAGTAATAGCAGTAGTAGTAGTAGTAGTAGTAATAATAACATAATAATAACATATGCCATTTAGCAGACGCTTTTATCCAAAGCGACTTACAGTCATGTGTGCATACATTCTACGTATGGGTGGTCCCGGGGATCGAACCCACTACCCTGGCGTTACAAGCGCCATGCTCTACCA